>NC_092346.1:92865916-93165916 GCF_963676685.1 Mytilus edulis
TATCAAAAAATAATCATTAAATGTGTTTTAAAGTTACACCGGATCGATTAAATCCAAAACATGCACTGCTGGAGAACTGTGATCAAAATGTCAATTTCCTACAATGACAAAAGAAATTACATTGTGTGCATTCCATCTCTAGACATGTTGTCTGTTTAACGTCCCGACCTAAAGAGAAATAAAAAGACTAAGTTTTTCTTAATATAAACCCGCGTCACGTGATGTCTCCTCAATCTTGCGCGCGCGCTGTATCTAAAATAAAAGAAAAACTTTCCAAACTAAACATGAAACTTCTCCGGTAACTAAATAATATAGACCCTTTACAAAAACAAACAAACAAACAAATACCCCCCCCCCCTTTTTCCAAATCAATAAATCAAAAAAATCAATTGTCCATTCATCAGAGGGGAAAGACTGCCTAACAATTGTTTTCAAAACAATTGCTTTATATTTATAATTGGGATTCTTCAGCGAAATATGGATGCCTATCATGGATGCATGACTATCTGTCCTTGTGACTGTATTGTATACTCGTAGGCGGTGACTTTTAATTATTCTCATTATAACAACTAGACTGCTCTATTTCTAATCAAAATCCTAGTATTACCGAAATTTACCATCAGTTTTAATAATTGAACTAGATTATATTGAGTTTGAGAAAACACAGTAAGATTTACTCAAATGAAATCGGGTCGATATTTGAGAGAAAAATGTTTTCAGTTTCTATGTATGTTGGCGATTGTTTTTTTGTTACAGTCAAAACTGCAAACTGCAATTGTCGAAAATTAATTTGCCCTTGTTTTCGAGCCAACATTGTTCCGTTTTTTTTCTTCTTATAGATGATGTGTTTCCCTCGGTTTTAGTTTGTTACTCGGATTTGTTTTTCACTTAATCGATTTATGACTATTGAAAAACAGTTTACATTAAATTGCATTAAATTGGAACATAGGTAGATTTGAAATAGCTGTCATTAATTATGCTGTGGTGAAAATAGCTCTACTAATGCACTTGTATTGGAAACCAGCGTTGTTGAATCCAAATGTCCTTAATGATAACACATGTAATTAAAATGATAATAGCATTTATAAATTTTATAAATGAGTTAACATTATAGAATTAAGATGTCTTCGTACAAAAATGTGATATAAGGGCTTTACTGTAACCCAAAGCCTATGCCATAGACACAACCTCTCAAAAGACATTTTTCAAAGCAATATTATTATTTTTTAACTTTGAAATAACGAGATGAAATGTGATTGCCAATCAGAAAACTATATGCATAATTTTCTATAGATATAAAAACAAATAATGTATTTTTCCTTTCTACAGCGACTATTTTTTGTTTTAAAAGTTAAACGCAAGCTGTTTTTTGTTAAATCATTTGTAATTTCTATTCTATATAAGTATCCTATGAATTATGCATATGTTTTAAAGAAATAACTCATATTTTATTTATTATTCAGAAATTCCCCCCCCCCCCCCCCCAAAAAAAAACAACTTATTTTTGCTGTATATTGATCAAATTTTAAAAAAATGCATTGTTGATTTTTTCGTGAAAATTGGTACAAAGAATGTTTAAACGTAATCAAATCAAATGTCATTTGAAAAAGGGGTCCATCAACTTTTTTTTAAGTGAAATCAGATTGAAAGATACAAATCAGTCGTTAATGCATCTTTCCCCGATACAAACGTATGTCACAATTTAACGCAAAGAAAAACATTTTACGTTAGCAACGTCATTACCTCCACTGTAACGGTATCGTATGCTCTTACATCATGTAGATCCTACGTGGCTACGTACTTATACACCACTGGCTTGCTATGTTAAGGGTTTAGCTCATCCAAGTTAGAACTGAAAATTAGCAGATATAATTTTTAGTCGTTTTCATAGCTGAAATTGCCCAATGCTTCTGTGACGTTGATTTAACCCAGTCAACCTGTTTTTGTCTATAGTAAAGGGTGACGAACTGTGCGTAGGTAGAAAAATATAAATTACATATACTGAAATGTTTGCCAGACATAATGCTAGATCTGCAAATTACAGTTAACAGTCTTCAAGTAGGCGAATGTGTGACAACAGACGGTTTGTAACAGACAAACCTCTTCTATGCAAGACTTCAATGATAACTTATATATTTTTCGTCTAAAATTTAGCCTACAAGTATTGGAAATGCAAATAAGCAGAAACATATTTCTATCCTGATAGCAGGTATTGAACAATGGCTTTTTTATATCTAGGGAACTTCATAGTTCTGCAGTCTTTAAAAGAAGCATATGTTGTGCTAATTAGCTTGTCATTGCCAGCCTCAATAAGTCTAGACTGACTATAAATATTTTTCTAATCAACAAGTGAAATCTTTTTTCATCTCTTGTTACACCACCATTTTAACATTATAATCACCTACTGAATCTATCAGAGAGGGAAGGAATATTTTCTGAGTCATTTTTGAGTGATAATGCTTATCCAATCAAAACACTTACTGGTGATAAATCTATCATCATAGTTCTTTATGAAGAGTTTGGACTTAAAATCAACAATATTTTTGTGGGCGATGGGAATAATGACTTTTTGATTATTATTCATTAAAAAGTCATTATTCCCATCGCCCACAAAAATATTGTTGATTTTAAAACCAAGTATTTAAAATAATTCCTGTGTAACATTTACATTATTTTTACAGCAAAGTATTTGAGACAACAAAAAAAGCAAGAGATTTTATTTCAAACATATTTTATTCATTAAGATATGAAAAGGATTGAGCAACAGGCACAGCCTATAAAAGCTCTCTCCATAATACACGTACAAGGTATAATTACACCTTATGTAAGCATCCTGGGTTTTGATTGGTTGATAGCCAGTTTATTTTTCACCAATTTACTGTTATCAAATGAATATCGTTCCTTTTTTAACGCCGCCGGGGTATATGCAAAAAGGATATGCCTTTTTAACCCTCTCTGCCGTGGTATATGCCAAAAAAATACTCTATGTGACTGGACGCTTGTAACGTCACGATCATCAATGTGTTTTTGAACGTAAACATTCGGTGTAATTAAACAGATATAGCATGTTCTTGAGGGGTATTTGCGAAAAATACCAGTCTTGAGAATGAATTTCCCTCGCCTTACGGCTCGCGAAATTTAACATTCTCTCAACTGGTATTTTTCGCAAATACCCCTCCTTAACATGATATGTCTGTTCGTAATTCAATTATAACAACTGTTATTAAAATGATGCAATATAGTAGAACATGCATGCTACTTGTGAGCACACACGATCAAATATATGTTCTTTGGTTTTCTGTGTTGTGTCGTGTGTGCTGTTGATTGTTTGTCTTTTTCATTTTTAGCCATGGCGTTGTCAGTTTGTTTTAGATTTATGAGTTTGACTGTCCCTTTGGTATCTTCCGTCCCTCTTTTAACAGTGTTATTTACTAAATGCAAAGTATATTTAAATATATAGGCAATTAATCATCAGTTATTTAAAGTACCTTGAAACATGCAAATACCCTTTATAAGTCAATAGAAATATATATATGGCTTGAAAGAGACACTAATAAAATTGAGAAAGGAAATGGGGAATGTGTAAAAGCGACAATCACCCGACCATAGATCAGTCAACAGCCGAAGGCCACCAATGGGTCTTCAATGTAGCGAGAAACACCCTCACCCGGAGACGTACTTCAGTTTGCCTAGTGGAATAAATGAGTGTAGAAAAAAATGAAAAATAAAACTAGATGAAACAAAAATTAAGTAAGTTTCAAATAAACGTTGAGTGTCACTGATATATTTCTGAACAGATTTTAAAATAGCAATATTCATATCATAAGAAAATAATCTGTTTCCAAAAAGTAGTAATTCAATATTTATGTCAACATTATCAACAATGGAGTAAATGGAATCAAGAAGGATCTGTCTTACATCATTATACTTAGGGAAAATCAAAAAGAAATGTTGGTTATCCTCAACAGGATGGTTACAGTTTGCGCAAAAAGTGGAAGGAATGCAACTATTAAAATAAGAACTAGTTCAAGCAAGAGGCGGGTGAAAAGTGTTATTTTCATTCCTCAAAGTATAAGAGTTTGTCTGGGAAGATATGGCTTGACTAACTCATATAAGTATGTAGGTGTCATCCCATTGAATAGTTTATAGGTAAGTATAAGCTTATGTTTATTACGTCTATTCTCCAGAGTTTCTAAACCTAATTCAATATAAAGTTTTTGTCTGGAGGAATTGCATCGTAATCCTGTAATAATTCTAGCAGCTTCAATCTGAATATTTTCAAGAAGCTCAGTCTCATGCTGGGAGCAATTGCCCCAAACAACATCACCGTATTATAAGATAGGTCTAATAAAAGCATAATAAATATGTATAAGTGAACTCATATCTAATAAGTGTTTAACTTGACGAAGCACAGTTAGACGAGAGCATGCTTTTTTATAAATAATATCAATATGCGTGTTCCATGAGTTGATGACTGAAATGTTATCCCAAGATGACAGTGAATATTTTTTCTCAACCTCTTCGCCATTTATCACAAAACATACAGGTCGATGCTCCCTTTCCCTTCTAGTAAATACAATATTTTTAGTTTTCTTAGAGTTAAATTGAACAGCCCATGATTTTGACCAATTTCAGATAACATCCAAGTCATCAGTCAAAGAAGCAGCCGCTACAAAATGAACATCATCTACTATGACAAATAAAGAGGTGTCATCTGCAAAAAGTCTTATATCATTAGCAATGTCATTTACTATATCATTTATATAAAAAAGAAACAGAAATGGTCTCAAAACTGATCCCTTGGGGGACACCTGCATGTATACTTCTTAGAGTTGCCGAAAAGCCTTCTGAAATTACCTTTTGAAGCGGAAGATATCAAGGAAACACTTTTACTCATATGTGTATTATCATGAAACAAAATTTGACATTACTCAAGGCGCCGTAATACATGTATATATATGTTACGTGTCTCGTTTTAATTTTTGAAAGCTCATTAAAAGAACTGCATTCTAATATTTCATTTTTAAATTATTTATTCTTATCACACAAAAATTGTTTTATTACAGGTATCATTCTTATAACAACTGACTATTTTGCACTGCCTGTTGCATGAAGGAAAAAGCTTCATAACTCATTTTTGTAATGCAGATACAAACTGTATTTAAAGTTTCACGCATATTTAAATATATTTCTCGTTCATAGCTACTAGTGATTCATTCAGTTTTGTGGGAACCAATTTTCGTGGACTGCAGAAAACTTTTCGTTTCGTCGATATACGATTTTGTGGTGGTTTTTCCAAAGTCTGCATAGAACCTAATAGAAAAATGTTCATTCGTTGTAATTTAAATTCGTTGTTCCCCTCTACCAATGAAAACCACGAAAATTGGTATCCAACGAATTATAATGAATCCACAGTATTCTAAATAGAAAATAGGAAGACAAACTATGGAGAATAATGAAATGATTGTTAATGTAAATATCCATATAACTTGTTGTGTTGTTTCGTAAAGTTCAATTGTAGATTATTTCCGAAATGTGTTTATATATTAAATTAATAAACAAATAAACTGAAGGTCGCCAATTAAGCTTTGACCACTGCATTTTAACCTCGAAACATGTAGGATGTGTTAATTGTAAGTCATTACTACTTAGTATAAAAGGAAGACTCTCAGATTGTTTCATTCATAAAAAAAAGATACTCACAAAATGCCTTTACTGAAATATTTTCGCAAAAAAATGAGAGCTTTAAAAAAGAATAATGGATCGAGGACTCGGGCAGAAAGTTTGCAGCATCAAGACATATTCAATGCAGTGGCGGAGGGATGTTTTATGCTAGCAAATATATTGATAAATCATGGATTTGATATAAACTCGATAAGTTGTTATGGAGAATCATTACTCACTACTTTGTGTCGCACATCACCTTGTGAAAATGAAGAAAACCTGGCTTTTGCGCGTTTTCTGTTGAATGAAGGAGCGTGTGTTCTTTATAAGGACAAATTTGGAAGAACTGCATTATATTATGCTGAAAGAAATGGATTACAGAAGATAACAAAAGAAATAAAGCATGCTTTACAAAACAGTTGTATAAATAAAAAAAATTATACCCAATATTGAAAAAAGGAGCGTCAGTTTTCTTCAAAAGATGTTTTAAAACAGTCTTAAATTATGCTATTCAAGAAACATCGTGCCAAAAATAAAAGAATTGAATTAGAAACAAGTGACGTTGAACAAAAATGAATTTAATGATTGTACAAACTATTATGTCATATTAAAATGATTTATATTCAAAACTGTAGATGTTCTTCTTACAAACTGCAATCAGGTAAGTTTGAAAGGTAGGCTGTGGGATATAGTATATTTTGGTCCTCCATGCTCTTCAACTTCGTACGTTATTTAACTTTTTTGGATTCGAGCGTCACTGATGAGTCTTTTGTAGACGAAACGCGCGTCTTGCGTATATACAAAATTTAGTCCTGGTATATATGATGAGTTTATTTTTCATATTCATTACCACTGACCAAACAAATCATAGGCATCACTCATATAGCGATGATAGTTTTACAAATATCAAAATATGACGTGGTATGTTTGCCTATTAGACAACTATCCACATGTAGGCATGATGTACTATAACTATAAACAACAATCAGGAGCATAGGTCTGAAGGTTGCTTCGTATCTATACGTCCCTGGATTTAAGTATTGAGGTTTTCGACCATCAAATATATCAGCCAATAGGATTTTTTTATATTATCGACTTTGACTCAAGATAATTTTTCGACAGGTAACCTTTTCTGTGGTAGAACATCCTGGGATCCTAGTGCCAAGTCAAGTAAGAGCCAGGTAAAGAAGTAAAATCAAGCTTTTAATCAGTACAATTTTTGGGGGAAATTAACTGCTTTTCATTTTCTTTACACGACAAAATAATCGGAAAACAGTAAACACTCCCCGCAAATTACACCGATTATACGTTTGAAATTTACATATTTAAGTTGTTCTTGCTTGACTGAGTACTAGGAAGTCTTACCTAAAAATAAAAGGTAACCTGTCGAAAAATTATATAAGCCGGAGTCAATAGTCGGTAATATGAAAATTGCATATTAGCAATAGTCAATGCAAGTCGATTTCGTAGCTGTATATCTGTATATAAAATAAAATATAGGATAATACATGATTTTATAGCTAGCTACACCTCTCGTTTGTGAAACAGTTGCACAAAATTTCATTATATTGATTACGATGTGTGAACAAACCAATTAGACACAACATGCAATAAAGTCAAAAATAAGGCTACAGCAGTCAACATTGTTCTAGGATGATAACATATTAGGAAATGTTAATCGACCATACCGCTATATCCGCATACGGGGTATATATCTCCCAAATGATACGATATTCCCAAGCTTGCATTTCCTGTCATGATTTTCTTGATAGAGGTTGCTGCTCACAAGGAAGCTATTAAACCAAGAGTTCCAAATGGTGAGGTTGAAATCATCCCTTCGTAAATTTTACGGACGCCATCACGAGTTGGTAAACCGTTATGGAATAACCGTTTCACAAATGATATCGGATATGTTCCTTACGTAGTAACTACAATCCCCTTCCCTTTCATGAATGTGACCTACCGAATTAGATTATTTACCGGATTTGTTATCAAATAAGCAACACGACGGGTGCCACATGTGGAGCAGGATCTGCTTACCCTTCCGGAGCACCTGAGATCACCCCTAGTTTTTGGTGGGGTTCGTGTTGCTTATTCCTTAGTTTTCTACTTTTGGTAAAGTGAACTATTGTTTGTCTGTTTGTCTTTTTCATCTTTAGCCATGGCGTTGTCAGTTTATTTTCGTTTTATGAGTTTGACTTTCCCTCTGGTATCTTTCGTCCCTCTTTTTTAATATTTTGATTATAAATAGTAAATTGCCGCCATGTGTACCTTATTCACAAATCTAAATAAGAGATACAGAGCCGATATTAAAGGAATTTTTTAATAAAATTAATCAATATGCAAATTTGACTTTCTTTTAACCAATTCATACATTTTTGTGATGGTCATCATGGATTAATGATACTATTATATTTAGCATCAGGCTCTACACATTGGTGGTGAATATATGTTTTTAGAAATTATTTAGTAGGTTATGTATTATTTATTTTTTTGTGTCTTGCGCACTTTTAAATGTGTTTTATTTGTTTATTGTTCATAGTAGGTTTTTTTCATAACGATGCTACATTCTCGTAAGATTTTCTATTAAACATATATCAATATTATAGATAATATCATAAATTTTTTTAAGGAAAGCTGTTGAAATTACCATCTCGTCATAATTTAACAAAATACCCAAGGTTTTTCCTCATTCTCGTGAAAACCAGATCAGATGAAGGAGGAAAAAAGAGAAGTAAGCAGTTTCCTTTAACTTTATATTCCGCTATATAGATGATGTTCTCTCACTAATTAATTCATAATGTGGAGACTTTATTGAATGCATCTATATCATCGAACTCACGATAAAGGATACAACAGATACATTTAATTCTGCCTCATTACTTGACATACATCTAGTTAACATGAAGCCGTGCAGATCCATGTTAATTTCATTGAAGACCTGATGGTGAGCTTCTGCTGTTGTCTGTTCTATGGTCGGGTTGTTGTCTCTTAGACACATTCCGCATTTCCATTCTCAATTTTCTTTTTAAGAAGGGTTATTTAAAACGAACATTTTCGTTTTTGTTTTCCATTTATTTCTTTTGCATAAATCTGGTTATTGGTGTTTCTTTTGAATAGTTTCACATGAATTGCATACCTGTGACTTTTATGACTAACTATATGGTATGCATAATTAGCGGCTTTTACTACAACAGATATAAGAGTAGATTATGGTATGTGTTGCCTATTGCATATTCAGTATCGATAAGTGGTTGTATGTAAGATGTATGATCACCTTTCTTATCCCATGGTTTCTGTTTTTGTTGTTTGCATTTGCAATCATACCATTTTTATACACCAATCCCTGAAAGTCCATCAAAATTTGAATTGACGGGTCATTTTGTTTATATTCTATTTATACCATACAAATTTTGATTGAGTTTCAACCATGATTCTAAAATAAATTAAGATCTCCTTGACCTGAAAAAAGGGACCGAGATCGATGTCAACTATTTACTTTCTACCAAAAAAATCATATCCTGAGCTGAATAATTATTGACTCTAAAAGAGTTAAGAACGCAAAGACAACAATCACAGAAGAAGAGATGTAAACCGTCATTACTTACTTAAAGCAACCTATACTTGGTTCTTAATCAGATGTAGCTTCTAAGTTTAAGTTGTTAAAAGACTGGACAACTTTATTAATATTTTGATATTTGAATTTAAAAGATTTATAGATAGAGAAAATCATATAGATCTAAATGCAGTCTCTGTTAGTTAAAACGTCATGAATTTTGACGTTAAATTTCAGTCTTTGAAACTTAAATATATGAATTCGTAAATATCGTTCAACATTTGTATTTTTCTTAATCTCTGTCTGTCGTTTTTTAGACATAAGTTTGTACATTTAACTTTCTCTTCCTTGCTTGTTTTTGATTTTTGAATTTCATTAATTTCATCTCTTTCGCTAAAATTATCATTAAAAAGATATCTAGTGCATAAGAATTGTTGCCTTTTGATGGTATTTTTTCGTGGACGTTAAAGTAAAAGTGTTATCACAAATTCTTTACAAAATGAATAAAATGTATCTTAGGTACACACAAATGTATCTTAGGTACACACAAATGTATCTTAGGTACATGCCAATGTATCTTAGGTACGCACAAATGTATCTTATCTACACACAAATGTATCTTAGGTACACACAAATGTATCTTAGGTACACACAAATGTATCTTAGGTACACACAAATGAGGCAGTTCGAAAAAGGAAAACAACTCATATATTCTATAAACGAACAAACAGGTTTTGTTTCAAGCATCTGTAATATATTTCTAGCTCCCTACCATCAGATATTTTTGTGTTGTATATATATTACATACATAAACTGTTGAAGATCATCCGTTTACATTTATTTTTCTTTACGCGCTTGTACATTTTCCAAATTTTGTCAATCGTGAAATATCGTTACATTAAACTGAGATATCTTCATATGTTTTGGAAGTGGTTTGGTTATTGGTTTACAAATCACTATTCGGTCACCAGTTTCAATATTTGTTATTCTGCCTTTCTGCCGAAAGCGTTCACAATATTGTCTAATAATTTCGCATTCGAGATCTTCCAAAACTCTTGTAATTTCTGTGTCGTCTACATACGTTGGAAGCTTTATAATTCTTACCATTGTTAAAGTTTCCTTTTTCAATGTCGATAAAATATCTTGGACAAAGATAAAATCAAGTTTACTACCAAATTTCTTTCTCTGCAAAACATCGGACCGAAGATTCATCTGGGCAATAACGTTAAGATGTTTTGTTTCAATTATTCTTCCAAAATTCTTTTCTCCCCCATGGTATAGCTTATTTAGCTTAGAGTAATTTTCATATGTTCTTGGAATACGGTGGATATGTTTTTTTTATCATCTCCAGTCGTCCAAAATAAAATTCTAAATGACAAGGTTAATAACCTTTCCTATTCATGACTTTTAAAACTTTGTCAATGATTGTATCTGAAATATTAGAGAGCATTCCCTCATAATCTTGCAATACACAATAATGTAATCAGCAGTTACTAAATTGGTCAATATTACTGAGAAAAAACATTTCTTTTGCAGACAAACATTTTTTGAATAATTCAAAACTTCTCTCGATATAAACACACAAGGACGACTTCAATCTAGATTCTACGACAAATGTGATGAATTCATATTCCAATCATTTGCATTAAATTTTTAAAGAGGCATAGTGCTTATTACTTTTATAATTGATACACATGTACTCCTGACCTACTTTTTCAACTGTATCAAACATTAAAACGACCAGACTGGCACATCCCTTATTGAAATTGACACTTCATACGTTTATTGGTTACCATCCTGAATTGGTAGACGATATAATTCTGATGTGCACAACTCACTTGCGACATGTTTTCGTAGTCTTAAACCTTTACATACTAGAATAGATGTGTTATGCAATCTTACAAATTAAGCCAGGAATAGACCCATACTAAGAATACCAACGGGAAGAAAAGTATTTTAATAATAGAAAGGAATCGATAATTAATAAAGAGACTATAAAAAAATAGTTTTACATAGAGAGAAATACGCAAAAAAAAGACGAACTTAATTTCAAACTAAATCGGTGATAATTGATAATCAATTTGTCGTAAACATTTTATCCTCAGTTAGCAAGGTCGTATCTTATACATGTTATATCACGTTGACGTCAATACTGCTTTCAAAACTAGTATCTTCATGAATGCTTGCTGATTCGAAAATATATATTTAATGTATTGTCCTTCAACTTAGGTATTTTTGTAAATGATAATGAAGAAAAGTGAAAAATAAAAATGTCCATTACAAGGGCATGATATACTTTGCCATTTGTTCAGCACAAACACTTTGTACATTAATATCCACAGCTTAATTGCTTAACACCAACAATAACATTGATATCCACAACTAGATTGTTAAACACCCACCACTACAATGATATCAACAGAAAGATTGTTCAACACATACCAATTTCTTGATATCCACAGCTAGGTTGTTCAACACCAAAATTTATATTGATATCCAGAGCTATAAAAAAGAAGATGTGGTATGATTGCCAATGAGACAACTGTCCACAAAAGACTAGAATGACACAGACATTAACAACTATAGCTAGATTGTTTAACACCTACCACAACAGTGATATCCGCAGCTAGAGGTATCAATACACACAACTACATTGATATCTTCAGATAAATGGTTTAACGCCCATTCCTACAATTATGTCCACTGCTAGACTGTTCAACATACACCACTATAGTGATATCACAAATAGATTGTTCCAAACCCATTGCTACATTGGTATCTGAATCAAGATTGTTCAACACCCACCAATACCTGTATATCCGCTAGATTGTTCAACATCCGTTTATGCACGGATATTTACAACTTGATTTTTTTAATATACTCAAGAACATTGATATCTGTGGCTAGATTAATGAACAACCACCAATACATTTATATCCACAACTAGAGTGTTCGACACCCATCACTCATTGATATCCGTAGCTAGAGTGTTCAATATCCATCACTACATTCATATCGCATCTAGATTGTTCAACACTCACAACAATAAATTTTGCTGAGAGGCCCCACTTTATGTTTCTTTAAAGAAACACAAATTTTGGTATTATTTTATTGTTTTGACCCTCAAATAAAGAGCGCATGCAAGTTCTAACTAAATAACATACCACAATGTTCACAAAAATGTATGTTGAGAATATTTCAGTGTCAAACTGACACTGTCATGGTAGAAAAAAATGAAAACGACGGATAACCAAACAGCGGTAAACATATTACAACTTAGACAGCATTTGTGAGTATATGCAAATTCGTCATTTGTTGTTAAAAATTTATTTTATAGATTTTATAATTTTTAGGGATCAAATCTTTGCATTTGCAATGTATGTCTGTTTTAAATTTGTGTGTTCTAATCCTGATTGTGTTTTCTTTCAAAATACAAGTTCCCATTTTATAGGATGTTCTGACTGTTTGAAGCAATAAATAGTTTTTATTTATAAATGTGTCTTCCGATTTACTGAAATTTTCTAATTTTTAAGTCTAAGTCTTAGCTTATCAATTTGTCTTCTAAAATGACTTTCCATTTAACTTTGACGTGAAATGGTAAAACTAAAATGAATACTAGTAGTTACAAATTATAAACCGGAGCTGAACGTATTGCAAGACTATTTACATCTAGTGCATACGATACAAAAAAGATCTCTTGTTGAATTTCCCTTAATATTAAGCCACGAAAATAGATGATTTGACACTGTTTTTGTTTGTGTATTTTTATTCAACTTTTTAAATGCAGTCTCTACGCGATATATAAAAATTATGAAATCATTAAATTATTGGAAATTATATTAGAACCGTTGTGAATTTTCTTGCCAATACATATGCATATAGAAAACCCTTAGACGAATGATTCCATATGAAAGTTTACATTCAAAAAAAGAACTGAAAATGTCATTGCAAAAAAAAACTAAAAAGGACAAAACGACAAACAACAGTATAGAAAACATAACACGTAACCCAAACATGTTGTTTTTTGTTCAATTTTGTGTAATATTTTTAAGGTAGTAAATAGTCGATTACACAAGAAAAATTGTTCTATTGTTTAAACAGAAACAGAAAACCCTGATTTGGTAATGCTTTAATGAATTACTGTCAAATACACATTTATTGATGATACAAAAGTATACAGTCAGCACTTGCCAAGAGTTGTATACCCCTCAGTAGATTATATACAACACGTTCGTTTTTCTTATCAAAGACTTTAAAATATTCGAGCGTCACTGGGGAGTCTTTTGTAGACGAGACACGTGTCTGGCACAAATGCAAAATTTCAATCCTGGCAAACTGTGTACCCTTGTTGCATGAGTTTATCTACCTCTACTCAAATGGTTGTGTATACCAGATCTATGTAAACCAGTTTGGTACTTTCTGAATGTTTTCTCTGGTATATTTACTCTGTGTATTTATGCAACTAACAATTTAACAAAAAGGAAAATAGCTCAAAATCATATTCTAATCATATAATAACGACTCTCTTGATTAAAGATCCTTGTATTTCATGAAATTGTTATCCGCCATTCATCAGCCAAATATCTTGTTTTTTTCTTTCTCAAAAATTATAAACTTCCCTTATCGTCATTAACACCATAAAACAAATACTGTAATGCCTGTTTCATGTTACGAGAGTACTGAAACTATACACAGAGGAGAATTTGACACCATTTCGATTGTTGTTTTTCGGTAGTAAATGCCACTGACAGCACTACTGACTGTTACATGGTGACCAAATTTATTGAGATCGTGGTGGCTAAAATTGCTGACCTTCGATAGAAAAACTAACAATCCTTGAGATCGGAAAAGAACACCGCTCATTATCAGAGCTAGTGATCCATATGGATTGACTAGTTGGGCCAGTCAGCCGCCGAGGCCTTTTTAGCATGTTAATAGGTTTGATATTATATATGTTATTGATTATTATTTTTGTAGTAAAACTGTTCTTTCTTTAAGTTAGTGTTTCGCAGTTTTAAATGCCAACAAAAAAAATGTTAATGTCGATATCATTGTTTTAACAATTATAATGGAAAAAAAAACATTTGTATATGATTAACGTGACAAATATGATATCCTTCAACAAATCATTTTTCATATGACTGTTCTTATGTATTCTGTTATTTAAAAGTCTGAAATGAATTATTCGTAAACACATTAGAATGGCTAAGACAAATAATAATTTTCTAATCTTATCTCTCAGTGGGTGAAAAAAAAACATCGTAAGATCAATTACATTAATAGCATATGAGACAGAAAAGATCTTTCGTTGATTTTGATATAACATTTAACACAAAGTCAATTTGTATACGCATTTCCAAACTTTTCTTGGAACAATACACCTGCATGGCGTACTTTGCATGTTTCAATACTTTTACCAAAATGAATGATAGAATGTTAAACTAAACTTGCCATCGGTTAATTGATATTTTGTCCACATTTTACTGTAAATTTGATTACTTTTTGATAATTGTTTTTGATATTACCTTTAAACGGTCATTCTGTATCAGATGTAAACATGAACCAACAACAAGCTTTGTTGAACATTTTACATGTTTTAGTTAATAAACCACTTTTCGGATAACTGTATTAGATAAAACCTTATAGTGACCATATTTTATAGATATTTGTATATCTTTGTCCAAACACGATGAAATTTTATGAAACCCTACTTTTGGTAGAAAAAAGCCTTTAAATAGACAAAATAGCTTGCCAATATCATACACACAGCCACACAGCAATAATTCTACAAAAAATGTACCACTTTTTTTCTTTCTTTCAATTTCAAAGTATATAGTCAACTGCAAAAAGACATAGGGATTCATATGCTGATTGTTTAGCTATAAATAAAAAACCGAGTTATATTAATGCTTGAATTCTTCTTTTTTTTCGGCGGTTTGAAAACTCGCAACATCAATGTGCAGTTAGGAACTACTTGCTGCTATATATGAATTTATCAATTACCACACATCTGATGCCCTCTAATAAAATTGAGAATGGAAATGGGGAATGTGTCAAAGAGACAACAACCCGACCATAGAAAAAACAACAGCAGAAGGTCACCAACAGGTCTTCAATGTAGCGAGACATTCCCGCACCCGGAGGCGTCCTTCAGCTGGCCCCTAAACAAATATATACTAGTTCAGTAATAATGAACGCCATACTAATTTCCGAATTGTACACAAGAGTATCATACCATCATAACATATATGAGAAGAACATAACCCGTGTCATGCCAACAACTGTTTTTTTTAATAAATGTGTTTAGTTCCGATGCAAAGACCCTATAAGTGAATCAATATTAACGCCAAAATAAGCAATCTTTAGTGACCTGACAACAGTATTGTAACTATATCCCTTCTTGATAAGTCTATTTAAAGGTTTTGTTAGTTTCTGAGATGAATACTGACTTTTTTGTGCTTTATAAAGAATATTTCCATAAAAAATTGGATGTGAAATACCTGAACGTATAAGAAGTCTGCATGTTGAGCTATATTTACGAATGATGTCCTTATACCGATGATAAAATTTAGTAAATGTTTTGACTAGTTTGTGATATCGAAAACCCTGGTGTAATAATTTTTCAGTAATACATAAATTTCTCTCGTTAAAATCTAAAACATTGTTACATACACGAGCGACTCTCACAAGTTGAGATATATAAACACCGTAAGATGGTGACAATGGAACGTCACCATCTAAAAATGGATAATTAACGATAGGAAATGAAAAATCATATCTTAAATCATAAATTTTAGTATTAAGCTTTCCGTTAGTGATATAGATATCAAGATCGAGGAAAGGGCAGTGGTCATTGTTAGTATTAGCTCTATTTAAAGTAAGTTCAACAGGATAAATTTCTTTAGTATACATACTGAAGTCGTCATTATTGAGAGCCAAAATGTCATCCAAATATCTAAAAGTATTATTAAATTTGTTTATGAGATGTTGTTTCGATGGGTCTTTGCTGATTTTTGTCATAAATTGTAACTCATAGCAATACAAAAACAGGTCCGCAATAAGTGGTGCACAGTTAGTCCCCATTGGAATTCCAATAACCTGACGATATACGGAATCTCCAAAGCGAACAAAAATGTTATCTAGTAAAAATTCAAGGGCATATATAGTATCAAAGCATGTCCAATTGACATAGTTTTTTTGTTTATTGCTACTTAAAATGATTTAAAAGAGTTTGAACATATATATTCACATTCTGACTTTTTAAATGCCCATTTAATTAGGTGGGTGATTTTTTTCTTAATGAGAATGTGAGGCAATGTGGTATACAGGGTAGAAAAATCAAAACTTTGAACAGATTCAAAATCACCAATATAAGCATGCAATTTATCAAGTACTTCCAACGAGTTTTTGACACTCCAAAAGTAATTAATTCCACTATTTTCGAAGACCTTATATGAACAATTTATTATCAGGTTTTTGATTGTACCAAGTGTACTGGTAAGAAGAATAGACAATTTAGTAGTGGAACAATGGCTTGAAGACGAAATAAATCTATATTTGTAAGGTGTTTTGTGTAGCTTCGGAAGCCAATACATAGTAGGGACTTTCATTGTATTCGGTTCTGCTTGTAAAGCGGTAGCTAAAAGTTTATGTTTGTAACAGATGTCGATTTCTGAAAATGGAGTCAGTTGGAATGTTGGTGAATTGTTAATTTCTTTTTTCAGAACCTCAATGTAAAATTTACGTCAAACAATAATAATATTATTAGCAGCTTTATCGGCCGGGACAAAAACAAATTCCTTGGTTAGTTCTTTTAGTTTATGTTTGATACGAGAAATAGGTTTATTGTGGTTATTGTTAATAATCAAATGTTCTTTAAAATGTTCAATACGTATATCAACTATGTTCATTACTGAATTAAAGAAAGAGTCCAAAGATTTTTTGTCAGCTTTTTCCCGTTTTATCCATTTCAAACAGTAAGTACGGAGTGAGTCGTGGATGATATTACGACACTCATTCCAATTAATAACTGACGGGGGACGATATTTAGGTCCTTTACTGAGGAATGATTTAATCTCTCGGTCTTGAACGATGTTAAAATCTCCTGTTATAACATGGGAAATGGGTCCATAAATGTATGCGGAATTACTACAATTACATGAAGTAGGTGTATTTTCACTGATATTAGCATCTTTACACAATTGGTTATAATTAAACACAAATTTCCGGGTAGATTTCTGGTAAATATAACAAATAAGAGGGAGCTCAGTATTGTCAAAATATCCATAAATTTGTTCTTTAACAGAATGGTCGTTAAATATACCGGCAATATTTACAAAATCAAAACCTTTATTGACATATTTTATTTTAATAAAATGTTTTTTATGATCTTCAGGGCGATCAACTTTTGGAAATAGTTTAGAATAACAATATGCCATAATAATTTGAACTATTTCATACTTTGGACTGTTATATGAAATTGTGTTGCAATCCTCCAAAGTTTTATTTAACCTATTAACCGGTAATGAACAGAGCTTTCTTAACAGATAATGTCTGCCGTTGTTTTTTGAAATAGAAATTAAGTCCTAAATATTGGTATGTTTGGTCCGAAATTTTCTTTGATTGCGATTTTTTCTAAGACCGTGAGAACGGTTTTTACGAACAGGTTTATAAACTATATCCAAAATGTTAACGGAATCGGTTCTTGATATATTACCAATTTCCATGATATTATCATTAAGACCGAGAGGGTAGACTGTCTGTAATTTTTTAATCCAATTTAATTCAATTATTTTCCGTGATCGTACAAACTTTGAATGAGATTCACCAGGTTGCTTATTTACTACTTCTATATGTTGAACTGCTAAACATTTAATAGGATGATTGTGTTTCTTAAGGTGTTGATAAATGATACTTTTGAATTTATTGGGTCTTTTAAAACGATACAGATGTCCTTGAGTTCGTTAAGATAAATATCTTCCAGTTTCACCAACGTACTGAATACCACATCCCGTTTTGTTTCATGTGAGTAAATAAATAATATTGTTTGTTTTTCAAGTTATATCAGTTTCAAAATTTAAAGAAAATGTGCGACCATTAAACGTGGACCTTACTGTAGTTTTGGTGGAAAGACGGGGACATGTAAGTAATTTTTTGGCATGACACTTATCGATAGAAGGGTAACCACGATTTTTATTGTTAAAAATGTTAGCGATGGTAGTATTTTTAGATAACCGATTTTGAAGATTGAGACGTGTAGATACCCTTTTAACGAGTTTAGTATTTAATATTTTTCCATTTCTAAGCTTCATATTTGTTTTTTGTTTGTGAAATATATTATAAAGGAGCAAAGACTGGCGTCCAGAATATGAACCAGCATACAATAAATTAAGTTATGTAAAAATGATAAATCTGTTCGGCTAAAAATGTCAAACGGTATTAGTATAAGTTACACGGAAAAAATAGGGTATATCAGGGTAGCGACTGACGGCTGACTAAATAGTAGAATGGGGCTGAATATTGAAATACTTCTTTTTGATAAATATTCCTAAAGTAATGAACTAGAGACACACACTCCATAATCTAGTATATTATAAGAGCATAAACCAGAAGCACGGGGAGGCACTCTACTGTCTCCACACGGCACTAAAGACAAACTATGTAAAAAATAAAATTGAGAATGGAAATGGGGAATGTGTCAAAGAGACAACAACCCGACCATAGAAAAAACAACAGCAGAAGGTCACCAACAGGTCTTCAATGTAGCGAGACATTCCCACACCCGGAGGCGTCCTTCAGCTGGCCCCTAAACAAATATATACTAGTTCAGTGATAATGAACGCCATACTAATTTCCGAATTGTACACAAGAAACTAAAATTTTAAAAAAAATACAAGACTAACAAAGGCCAGAGGCTCCTGACTTGGGACAGGCGCAAAATGCTGCGGGGTTAAACATGTTTTTGAGATCTTTACCCTCCCCCCTATACCTCTAGCCAATGTAGAAAAGTAAATGCATAACAATACGAACATTTAAAATTCAATTCAAGAAGTCCGAGTCTGATGTCAGAAGATGTAACCAAAGAAAATAAACAAAGTAGATGTTACGTGATTAAATATACAACATGTCTATCTGTCTTGTGACTGCATTGTAAGCTCGTATGCAGTGACTTTGAATTATTCTCATTATAACAACTAATTTTGTTTTTTGAGCATCTCATTAATCCTTCTTAATAAACATTCACTAGATATTTGTTGATTTCATTATTTTATTTGTCAAGACTGATCCATTTCTAATCAAAATCCTAGTATTACCGAAAGAAGTAGGTCCGGTTAGGGCCGATTTTGGCCTCAAATTTCAGGTTCATCTAACGAACGTTTCTGGAGACTTTTTTTACACTTAAGTGTCTATTTCAATTGATTCGATTAGTTTATGTGAAAGATTTTAACTGATTTATTCATTAAAACACTCTGATTCAAGCTTAAATATGAAAAATCTATCAAATATGCCAAAAAACGTAACTTTTCAGATGTTTTTTGTCAAAAATGAAAGTGGCCGCATCCGTTTTCATCCCCAACCTTTATATATATTTTGTATTATCATCAAATACAACTTTCATTTCAATATTATGAATGAAAACGAATGCGGCCATTTTCATTTTGACGGAAATCGTCTAAATATTAACCAAAATGCTAAAATTTTGAAGAGTTCAGTAATTTAGCACGACTTAATGATGCTAGAACGCGATATTTGTGCATTGTATTGTCAAAACAGCTCATTTTCATGAAGCAGAAGCATTTTACTTTCTAAAATATAGCTTAAAGATTACACAATTTTCTAAAACTGCTATATTTTGGGGCCAAAAAGGAGTCTTACTGAACTTTACTCCTTTACCATCTGTATTGATAATGGAACTAGATTATATTGAGATTTAGAAAACACAGCAAGATTATTTTTCAAATCAAAGAAAGAAACAATTTTAAAACGGATGTACATCAATAAAAAAGATACCAAATAAACAATATAACTTAATATAAGTATGGTTAAGTGTTTGAATCTAAATAACAAACACATGTGTATATCAACTTAATAAATAGGATTCAGATTTCCTTCCCTCTGAAAACATTTGATTGCAAATCTTTCAATGTAGTAAGTATATAGTTTTGGTCACGTAACTCCATCATTATAACATGTTATTAACCAACTAAGTACATTATTGCCAAAAATGACTGGTTATTAAAAATAACATATTTTCTGTAATGGCCCTGTTTTTCTGTAATGGCCCTGTTTTTCTTTAATGGCCCTGTATTAATGCCCAGCTTGTCTGTATTAAGCCCAGTTAGGGTTTTTAATAAAGTTAATAAAATTAAGCTCTTAAGAGTATAATACCTTTTTGTATTTTATTTAATTTAGTAACCAGCAACAAACAATAAAGAACCATATAAAGGGATCACTGTTCATCCTGTTTTTCAACACATAACTTCTTTTAACTTAATATCTTGGATATTTGGTATATTTAAAGCTTGATCATGGTGAAGTACAAATTATTTTTTTTTCAAACTAAACTGTCATTAAAAGGGAAAGAGAGTACATCAAGTTGGCAACAACACATACACTTTTTTTCAGTTGGTTAATAAATGTATTAAGAAATGGGTGTTTTTATAATGGCCCTGTTATATGTCCTTGGTCAGTAATAATGGCCTCGGATGTCTGTAATGGCCCTCGGCGTTACCTCGGCCCATTACAGACTTCCTCGACCATTATTACAGACCTTGGACATAAACAGGGCTATTATAAAAATACCCATTCATTAATACTATAATATTGCAAAGTTGCTTTTTTATAAATATTGTTATGCAAATAAAATTTGGGTATACACAACATACCATAGTAGTCAGTTTCTTGACTTTGACTTAATTTGGGGTTTTTTTTTTTGCCTGAATTATAATAAAATATAACTTTTTTGGATTCGAGCGTCACTGATGAGTCTTTCGTAGACGAAACACGCGTCTGGCGTATATGCAAAACTGGGTCCTGGTATCTATGATGAGTTTATTTATCTACCACTTCTTTGATAGTGGTTAATATAAGTCCAGGGTTAGCCACGACAAGTTTTCGCAAAAACTAATAGCTTCAAATCAGATGCAGATAGTTATCGAGTCGAAAATTTGAGAGAAAATGTTTTTAGTTTTTATGAGTGTTGGTGTTTGTTTGTGTGACAGTTTATTGTTTTCGGGCGTTATCTTTTTTTTTAGAGAGTGGCGCAAGTGATACCTTTTGGAAACTGCAATTGGCGCAAATTAAAAATATATAGTTAATGTGTTTCCCCCGGTTTTAGTTTGTAACTCGGATTTGTTTTTCTCTTAATCGATTTATGACTTTTGAAGAGCGGTTGAAATTAAATTACATTTAATTGGAACATAGGAGTTTTCATTTTCCACAAAGGTAGATTTGAAATAGCTGCCATTAAATTATGCTGTAGATGAAAATAGCTGTACTACTACACTTGAATTAGAAACCATGGTTGTTAACTCCAAATGTCCTTAATGATAGTAATAATAATAGCATATTAAATGAGTAAACATTATAGAATTAAGATGTCTTCGTACAAAAATGTAATATAATGGCTTTACTGTATTCCAAAGGCTATGTCATAGGCAAAACCTGTCAAAAGACATTTTTCAAAGCAATAATATAGTAGGAAAATAAAGAGATGAAATGTGATTGCCAATCAGAAACAATATGCATAATTTTCTATAGATATAAAAAAAAAAAAAGAACAACAACAACAACAAAAACACTCACGCTACAGTTTTGAGCCCATGATGAAATTTTGATGAATATTTGCACAAAGGCTATTTTTTTACCTGTTAAAATCAAATAAGAAAAACATATATCAAACTTTTTGTGTAACATGAGGTTGAGATTTCCGACATTTTGTTCAAAATTCGGATTAATGAACGTATTTTTTCTTTCAACAGGAATGCATATTTTTTGTTTGTTTTAAAAATTTAAACACAATATAAAAAAGAAGATGTGGTATGATTGCCAATGAGACCACTATCCACAAAAGACCAAAATGACACAGACATTAACAACTATAGGTCACCGTACGGCCTTCAACAATGAGCAAAGCCCATACCACAAGCTGTTTTTTGTTAAATCATTTGTCATTTCTATTCTATATAAGTATCCTATAAATTATGCATGCGTTTTAAAGAAATAACTGATATTTATCAAATATTCAGAAATAAAAAAAAAAGTATTTTTTTGCTGTATATTGATCAAATTTTTAAAAAAATTGCATTGTTGATTTTTTCGTGAAAATTGGTACAAATAATCTTTTTACGTAATCAAATCAAATGTCATTTGATAAAAAGGGTTCATAAACTTATTTTAAAGTGAAATTAGATTGAAAGATAAAAATCAGTCGAGTATTCATCTGTTCCCGATATGTCACAATTTCACCAAATGGAAGATTTTAACAACCTTGACTGGCTATACAGCCCTTGCACGGTCGGTAATATCACAATTTGTCGTCGCAACGTCATACTTCCACTGTAGCGGTATCGTATGCCCACTGCTTCTGTGAGGTTTAATTCAATCAACATGGCTATCTTTAAATTTTAAAGAAGGCTTTGTATACCTCAAATAGTCGAGTGTATGTATTTTCGTATCAACTTTATATGGGGTTGCGTTACAGTAACTAATTCATTGTAACCAGCTTTATATGTGGTTGCGTTACATTAACTGATGCATTGTAGCAAGCTTTATTATATACTTAGTAGTAAATACAGATAAATTGTATGAGTAATACAATCATTGGCAAGCGTGCTGTATCAGCCACACGTGATAATATCGATATCAGGACGGTTTCAAAAGCTTTATCATACCTTTAATCTGTATGACGTCACGTCATCGATTGCAGTCACTGTTGCAAAGGCTTTATCAAACCAAAATCTGTATGACGTCATGTCAAACCGTTAATCTGTATGACGTCATTTCAAACCTCCTTATCTGTATGACGTCATGTCACATGAAAAAATCTACGTTAAGTATATGTATATAATAAAGTGTATATGATATGTTTTTTTCAATATCACACACCGTATCAACCCTCAACCAATATAATCCCTCGAGCAGGGCTCTTGGGATTATATTGGCGTCTCGGCTTGATACGGATGTGATATTGAAAAAAAATATATGATATTCTCTATTTATATGGGGTTGCGTTACATTAACTGATGCATTGTAACATGCAGATGGAATGCCTTGCAGAAGTTTTTGTCTATAGTAAAGGATTATGAACTGTGCGTAGGTAAAACATATAGATTACATATACTGAAATGTTGGCCAAACATAATGCTAGATCTGCAAATTATACTTAACAGTCCGTCGTATACAAGTATGCGAATGTGTGACAACAGACTGTTTGTAACAGACAATCCTCTTCTATGCAAGGCTTCAAAGATAACTTATACATACTTTGCCTAAAATTTAGCCCATAAATATTGGAACTGTAAATTTGTAAAAACATATTTCTATCTTAATAGCAGGTATTGAGCAATGGCTTCTTTTATATCTAGGAAACTTCATAGTTCTGCAGTCTTTGAAAGAACCATATGTTGTGCTAATTAGCTTGTCATTGCCAGGCTCAATAAGTCTAGACTGACTATAAATATTTTCTCACCAGAAAGTTAAATCTGTTTTCATCTCTTGGTATATCACCATTTTCACATTATAATAACCTACGTAATCTATCAGAGAGGGAAGGAATATTTTCAGTGTAATTTGTCATTTTCAAGTGATAATGCTTACCCAATCAAAACACTTACTGATGATAAATCTGTTATAATAGTTCTTTATGAAGAGGTTGGACTTAAGTTCAAACGTGGTCAATAATATTTTTGTGGGCGATGGGAATAATGACTTTTTAATGAATAATAGAACCAAAAAATTCCTGTGTAACATTTAATTGTTTTCACAGCAGAGTAGATGAGAAAATAAAAGAACCGGAAGATATTGAGGAAACACTTTAACTCATATTTTGCAAAATTTGACATTACTAAAGAAGCCGTAATATATGTATATGTTACGCGTCTCGCTTTAACTTTAAAAGTTCATTGAAAGAACTGCATTCTAATATTTCATTTTTTAAATTATTTATTCGTGTTACTGCTATTAAAAAAAAAAGGAGACACACTGAGGAGAACAATTTCAGGATTGTTAATGTTAATAACCATATAACTTCTTGTGTTGTCAATTGTAGATTTTTTTCCGAAATGTGTTAATATGTTAGATTAATGAACAAATAAACTTAAGGTCGACAATGAAGCTTTGACCACTGTATATTCACCTTGAAACATGTAGGATGTGTTAATTGTAAGTAATTACTACTAAGTATAAAAGAAAGACTCTTAGATTGATGCATTTTGAAAAAAAAACTTCTAACAAAATGTCTTTACTAAAACATTTGTAAAATATTTTCTCAAAAAAGTGAGAACTTCAAAAAAGAATAATGCATCCAGGAATCGGGCAGAAAGTTTGCAGCATCAAGACATATTCCATACAATTGCGGAGGGATGTTTCATGCTGGCAAAAAAAATGATAAATCATGGATTTGATATTAACTCGATTAGTTGTTATGGTATTTATAAAAATTAAACCTTTATAGGTCAATGTACGGCCTCCAACACGGAGCCTTGGCTCACACCGAACAACAAGCTATAAAGGGCCCCAAAATTACTAGTGTAAAACCATTCAAACGGGAAAATCAACGGTCTAATCTATATAAAAAACGAGAAACACGTATAAAATACATAAACAAAAGACAACTACTGTACATCAGATTCCTGACAGGTGCAAACATTCACTATAGCTGTTTGTATAACCTAACCTCCTCTATATTCATTTTATTTGTCTGTTAAAATGTTTTCTGTTGTTGTTATTTTTATTAGTATTGGTAGCCATTGTATGCAGTTTATTTGCGCGTTAAATTCATAAAACATAGATATTATGTTTGTACACTCATACCTTAATAAATGAAAAAACATTTTGTTTGAATTTTGACGACAAATTATATCAAACTATGACAAACAGGGTTAGCTGTGTTATAAATAAGTATACATACATGTATGTAAAATAAAAATAAAACAGAAAAACCCATACAAGATTTAGTTGAAAAGAAAATGAAACAAAGCAACAACAAAAACAATAATTGTTTTTACTAAAATGTAAGTTTTGAACTGATATAATAAAATTGTTTAAAGATTTTATCAGGTTATTGATCTTTGTCTGTGATATACTGATAAGAAATAAAGCATATTAAATAACATAGAATAAGACATGTGCTAGTTAATTTAATTCTACCAATGCAAGGACGTCTCCAAAGATTGTTAGCAGAAAAAAATCCCTTAATAAGGATTGAGATTTTGTAGCAGTTCCTTTTCCATAACGTTCGCGCCTGTTGTTCTAAAAACTATTCCAAAGACATACTGGTATAATTGGTATTTGACAATAATTTAAAAAAAATGTGTTTAATTTTAAGTTTTTAGATAGTTTATATAATTTTATATTTAGTGTCTCATAAGGCTGGGTGTTTGTCTTATTTTATTACATTGGGATATATATTATATAATCTGTATATAACTTTGTAGACAACTGCATTTGTGTATGTCACATTTATGAAATAAATTATTAGAATTATTACTATGGTTATGTTTTACTAATCATAAGTGTTGCAGGGCTTCTTTGTCATGTTTTTGACAGTTTCTATTTGACAGTTTAATTTTTGTAATCTTCTATCAGTATAGAAAATATTGTTCATTGATCCATGAACATTATAATTAATTTTTTTTTCTTCAAAATATATCGTTGACTTACTTTAGTATTAGTTTTTTATTCATATCCATCGTTTTCTAGATTATATTTTACACTTTAGAACCTGATGGTCTTAACGAAAAAGACGAAAAAAGATACCGGAAAGATAAAGAATAATTTAAAACAAAGCATCGTCCTTATAATCCCGTAATATTGGCCAATGGACGTTGCTAACTTCAACTACCAATTATGTATTTTTAAGGTAGCTAAATCCAATACAACATATACATTGAGCTGCAAAATTTTCTTATTTTCAAAGCAGCTAAATTCAATTGCTCATAGACATTGAGCTGCAAAAATTTTCTTATTTTAAAGGCATTTAAGTGCAACACAGACGTTGAGCTGCAAAAGTTTCTTATCATCTACATTTCACCTGGATAGATGCACGCTTGATAAAGCTAGTTGGTCTAGCGAAATATTGCGTTTATTTTCATCATTTTGTAAATATTTTTAACATTCTTATATTTACATACTAAATAGTGTGTTAAAATTACATTGTTAGGCAATCTATAATTTTATTTGTGTAATTGAATTAATCTCTGTACTGATTAATCCACACTCCCTTAGATTTGTATGTCATGTGCTGCTATTTATAGGCACTTATATCTATATATATATATATATATATATACTTATTTCTAGTGACTGTATAATGAAATGCATCATGATCCCATATGATATATAAAAATTGTTGAGTTAGATTACTGACAAATGAAAAATACATTGTGTATAAAAATAACAATATAACATCTACATGATCTACACACGCTTAAAAAAAACAAACACGTGTCTCATGTCTATCTCTAGATTAGCCTTCCGTGACAAGGTAACACTACGACTATTGAAGTTATATTTTAATATAGCGGATGTGGTCGAGTGGTCTAGAGCGCTGGACATGAGGCTAAGCGATTGGTGCTGTAGTGTATCAAAGGTGTGAGTTCGAATCCCGCTGAGGGACGAACAAAAAATTGTCAGTAGAAAATCTAACTCTAACACTGTTTGGAGTAATTTTCAGACTTATATAAATATTTGTATTAACCATGTATCTCTATCACTCTGAGATCCAGTGGGCATATATATTGTATGGTTTGTCACTTGTTTAGACTTGTTTGTATGATATACTTATTTCTAGTGACTGTATAATGAAAAGCATCATGATCCCATATGATATATAAAAATTGTTGAGTTAGATTACTGACAAATGAAAAATACATTGTGTATAAAAATAACAATATAACATCTACACACGCTTAAAAAAAAAACACGTGTCTCATGTCTATCTCTAGATTAGCCTTCCGTGACAAGGTAACACTACGACTATTGAAGTTATATTTTAATATAGCGGATGTGGTCGAGTGGTCTAGAGCGCTGGACATGAGGCTAAGCGATTGGTGCTGTAGTGTATCAAAGGTGTGAGTTCGAATCCCGCTGAGGGACGAACAAAAAATTGTCAGTAGAAAATCTAACTCTAACACTGTTTGGAGTAATTTTCAGACTTATATATATATATATATATATATATATATATATATATATATATATATATATATATATATATAGAGAGAGAGAGATTACTAAAAATTCAACATTTCCGGTATGAATAGTTTTAATTCACTAGTACTTTCATGTTTAAATAACAATCTTCAGGTGAAACTATACATGATTAACGTAACTATGTAACGGAAGGTATGTATAGATATATATATATACAACTCGTCTAAACATCAACCCAACAATGTTAGTTCTGTAAATTAGCTTTTGCAAATTTTTGGTTCTTCCCTCGCCGGGATTCGAACCCATGCTACTGTGATATCGTGACACCAAATCGCCTGCACTGCAGCCGTCCCGCTAGACCACACGACCACCTGGGCTCTCAAAAAAGAGCTTTCGCTGGCCGTGTGTTACCTTTCCTCGTCAGTTTTAATCTAGCGGCGTACTACAGTACATGATATATAAGGCATGAAGATGTTATTGTTACAGATCAGCTAAATTATCTATAGTAAAGGATCCTACAAATTAATGTAATATACAGTCACAGAAAATAATTATATTTATAAGTACGTCTGAGTCAGTGACAACTCTACAACAGATGTATCCATCGGATCGCCATCAATGATGGTGATACATGGCTGTGTACATAATGTATATACAACTCGTCTAAACATCAACCCAACAATGTTAGTTCTGTAAATTTGCTTTCGCAAATTTTTGGTTCTTCCCTCGCCGGGATTCGAACCCATGCTACTGTGATATCGTGACACCAAATCGCCTGCACTGCAGCCATCCCGCTAGACCACACGACCACCTGGGCTCTCAAAAAAGAGCTTTCGCTATACAACTCGTCTAAACATCAACCCAACAATGTTAGATCTGTAAATTTGCTTTCGCAAATTTTTGGTTCTTCCCTCGCCGGGATTCGAACCCATATGCATGCTACTGTGATTTCGTGACACGAAATCGCCTGCACTACAGCCGTCCCGCTAGACCACACGACCACCTGGGCTTTTATAAAAGATTCGCTGGCCGTGTGTTACCTTTCCACGTCAGTTTTAATCTAGCGGCGTACTGCAGTACATGATATATAAGGCATGAAAATGTTATTGTTACAGATCAGCTAAATTATCTATAGTAAAGGATCCTACAAATTAATGTAAGATACAGTCACAGAAAATAATTATATATATATATATATATATATATATATATATATATATATATATATATATATATATATATATATATATATATATATAAGTCTATAAAACGACCAACCAGCAAATTTACTATGTACCGGATCGTCTAGAATAGGCGATACTATGCAGATAAGGAAAAAATTATATCAGTCTAAAGATTTGCACAACGGTACTGATATAAGATGTTATAATACGAAAATGTTGTTATTAAATCGTGCTGACAAATATTTCGGCTCAACAAATGGCCTTCTTCAAGTGTCACAAGTTTTAACAATACTGATACATAATGTATAAGGTGTAAAAATAGATCAGTAATAATACAGGTAAATCATAATCAATCGACCAAAACTTACCTGTATTATTACTGATCTATTTTTACACCTTATACATTATGTATCAGTATTGTTAAAACTTGTGACACTTGAAGAAGGCCATTTGTTGAGCCGAAATATTTGTCAGCACGATTTAATAACAACATTTTCGTATTATAACATCTTATATCAGTACCGTTGTGCAAATCTTTAGACTGATATATATATATATATATATATGCATCCTTTTTCGTTGCATGCCATTTTTGTTCAATATGTGGGTGTAGGTGAACCACAAAATCATTTAAGTGATCATCGAGATACACATTGTTATAGACATATATGATGACTGTGGCAAAACAAAAATTATAAAGGATCAACGAAAATAAAAATCTCACTCAATCCAAGAAAATTTGTATTCATAAACATTTTTAGCGTTTTTAAAATTAACTTTGATTTTTGCAGATAACGAAAACAGATGCTTTTAAATATTGAGTTTAGGGATTACGATTCAAACAAACAACTAGAAGTTTACTTCGTTCAATTTATGATTTGTTTACAAACAATAAGAAGTCATATCTGGTGAAATAATCAATTTGGCATTCAGATGAGCTGATGATGTAATTTCTCTCAAAAGAAGTTATTTTCAGCGAATGCTTATTTCACGGCTGAACTAGATATTAAGATTGTACAAAAATTCATATAGCTTGTATACTCTGGCTTTTATATTTTTCTGCAAATGTTATATTTGTGATCTATATGCTTGAATTTCTTTGAGTACTAAAATAGAAACTGCATGAATGTCAGTATTTTCTGCATTTTATGTAATTTTATATGCTTTAATTTACCTATGAATTGCTATGATTTTCTGTGCTTGATACCAGTATTTATGCTTTGTACGGTGTGCTTTCTGTTTCAATTTGTTTTATGTCTTGTGTTTATCATCAATATGTACGTAAGTAATTAGTTTTCAAATGTACCATGCTTATAATTTGATTCGACAGACGCACGTTTGGTATACATAAGACTCATCAGTGACTCAGATCAAAATAGTAAGAAAGCCAAACAAATACATAGTTGAAGAGCAATGAGGATCCAAAATTCAAATCAGGTGTGCCAAATACACCTTAAGTAATCTATGTCTGGAATATGAATCCTTAGTATTTCGAATACAACGCTCTTCCCAACTAAAATTGGATTATTATATATTATATACCATACTTTGAATACATCTTTTATGCTTTAGGCTGTATGAACTACAAGTTAATCTGTTTTTCTTCACGATGTATACACAGAGAGCTCATAATTATGATCTTGTGATTCAGTTTTAAATTGAAAAAATAACATGGTATTCATTTCTGCTGCCTCGCACGTTTTATTAAATTGATTCAAAGAGACTACGTTGAATTGTATAATCTGTAATTAATGCATGCAATGATCAAGACGCTAACATTGACAACGCATCAAATCTTGACTACTAGTAAATGATTTGAGAATTCAAAAGATTTCGATAATGTTTACTCCTATATCAGTATATTACGTCTATTTGTAAAGGATAAACAAGATATATCACAAAAGAAAACTATACAATCCCTTTATATAAGTAATAAAGGCAATATATCTTTTCGGTAACTCGATATACCTTTAGGCAGTAGATTTCCTTGGGAAGGTGACGATCTAGCTTTGTTTTAAAAGTATATGATCTCAGCAGAAGAGTTCTTTATATTTACATGCTGCATATACTTTATATCGTTTGCAGGAAAATTCCATCTAAAACATATATATCTATTCAAAATCAACATTTATTTATCTACATTGTTTCAATCACCCTTTGTCGGTAGTTGTCCTTCGTGAAATATTTCCACTTCCAACTGAGCTATTTCTATTAGTCTTGGGAGTGGTTTTTTGAATGCTTTACAAATCACTATTCGATCGCCTGTTTCAATATTTGTTATTCTTCCTTTCTGTCGATGTCGTTCGCGATACTGTTTAATGATTACACATTCAAACGTTTCCAAAACTCTTGCAACGTTTTTGTCGTCTACATTCGTTGGAAGCTGTTTAATTCTTACCAGTGTTATAGTTTCCTTTTTCAATTTCAACAACATATCTTGGACTAAGATAAAATCAAGTTTACTACCAAATTTCGCTCTTTGTACAACGTCAGATTTAAGATCCATCTGACCAACCACGTTTAAATGTTTTGCCTCAATTATTCGTCCAAAATTTCTTTCTCCCATATGATAAAGCTTATTTAGCTTAGAATAGTATTCATATGTTCTTGGAATACGGTGGATATGGCTTTCGACTATCTCCTTCCGACCAAAATAAAATTCCAAGTGGCAGGGTGAATGATTTTTTCTATTAAATGTGTTTAGGTATTTGTCAAAGATATTGTCTGGAATATTAGAGAGCATTCCCTCGTAATCCTGTAATACACAATAATGCAATAAGCAGTTATTAAATGGGTCTATATTACAAGAAAACAGCATGTCTTTGGCAACCACACATTTTGTGAACAGTTCAAAACTTGTTCCAACTTTTGAAAATGCACTGCAGAGGTTCAAAAGAATATCACGTTTAACATCCTTCTTGTTAACATAGTGCTGGCAAAAGCTATCTATAAATTCGTAGCAAGAGGGATAACATTTAAGGAGATATTGACAAGGGGACCACGAACTGCCGCCGTTCAGTTCTTTTTCTAGCCTTCGAAATATCAAAGAATTGTCTACCTGAATGCATACATCGTAATCCTGCACTTGCCATTTGAGGGGTCTAATATAATCCTCGATATAACTCCAAGGACAATTTAACAAACAATATTCTTTGTCGATATCTGTGTATGACATCCAAACGGCTTTCGACATTGTTTCGTGATTAAATTCAAATACATTGCTTGCACATTTTAAATAAGTCCTTTCTAAGTCTTTTGCTGCATCTTTTAGCAGGAAAAACTTCAGATCCGAATATGATATATCAATATTATGACAAATTGATTTTAACCTTTCGTCATCATTTTTTAGATCTGTAAGTGTTGTTCTTTCTTTCATCATTATATACACTAGAATTACATATTTGATTTTTTCAAACACTTCCGTGTTGCTACGTAACGTATTGATTTGGGAAATGACAGAATCAGGAGGCGTATTGAAATAACGATGTTCAAGGTGTAACAGTGATCTATTACAAAAGAATTTCTGGCATGCAGAAGGAAAACCTGTAAAAGTATTTTCAGTATCAATAATGTTATCCAATATCCTCCTGTATATGTTCACTGGCATTTCAGGATTTTTTATTACAACTGGATCCTCATAGTTCGATTCATAAGAGTTTTCACAACTTTTTATTTTGAACTTTGTCATATAATTTCCCAATATACCAACTTTGTCTTCTCGGCATAGTGGATCTAATCTTACATGCTGTTTGTCCTCAAATTTATCTAGATATACCTCTTCATTTCCGTAATTTAATGAAGTCGTAATTATAAATTTCAACTTTGCACTTTTACAATAGTCCTTGCATATCTTCAGCAGATCTTTTTGTCCAGGTTTTAAATTAATATCAAGAATATATAAATCAGTTTTATTCGGTCGAATATAATGGATTATATTTTTAATATCACTGGATGAAATCATTAAAGCTGTAAATTTCATGTCTTTGTAATGCTTTGCAATTTCAAGACAAAGACTTGATTTTCCAGACCCTTCAAGTCCGACAATTATCAACGTGTGAAATGAACGCAGTATTTCCAAAGCAATATTTATTGTTGAGGTCTTGAAATACGTGTCATCTTTCATGTGTTTATCTTCCTCCTCTTCAGTTTTACCTTAAAATATATACTATGAAACTAGTAAACAGCTACATGCGGTGACAAAGAAAACATATAGAAACATATAAATGGTGTAATTAAAATGCATTGTACATTGTATCAAACAAATCCATCAATTACACGTTATCTTACGAAGGATCTGATCATGATCTTTTCAAATATGCTCGAGATAAAAACAAAATAAAGCCAAGGAAGAAACGATATTATATTTTTTTTAAATAGAAAATACTCGCTTGGGTGTCAGCTATTCACGAAGTATTATTTTTACTACTATTACTATTAAATAATTAGAAAATTCAGAATTAACAAAATGAAAAAACCAAAGGTTCGGTTATATGAAACAATTTAACGACTGGAAAACAACTGTCATATTTCTGACTTGCAACAAGCTTCCTCTTAAGTAAACGGTGAGGTAAAACCTTGTACTACCAACTTAACTGTTGACTATAGTTTCATCAAATTGACAATAATCAGACATACCTTGTTCACACGACAATAATTGGAGTCCAGTAGCCAAAATGTTGAGTAAATATGAATTATAAATGTATAACACAACGAGATTAAAAGAGAGGCAAAAGATACCGAAGGAACATTCATATTCCTAAGTCAAATAACACTGACAACGCATTGGCTAATAATGAAGACAAAAACGACAGACTAGCAATAGTGCACAAAAAACAACTTAGAAAACTGAGAAAACAGGCCTCATCAACAACTAGGTATGATCTTAAGTGCTCCAGAGGGGTAAGCAGATCCTGTTCCATGTGTGTATTCAATTATAAATAAACAACCAAACCGAATCTAATCGTTAGCTTGCATATAAATTTAACAAAAAACTCAACAAACATTTGTCGTAATTATTTTTTTTTACACACACCAACCCGATAGAGCACATACGTAACAAATATGTGCGAATATTTCAAATTCGATATTTTACGTCCTTTTTAACATAAGTAGCAAACACAATATTTTTTTATTTGAACATCCACAATATTCAGTAAGATTGATCATTGAAACCCATTCAGAAAAAGACTTAAAAAAACATGAACTTTCGATATCATATGATCCCGCTTACAATATTGTCGTAGGTAAATGTATTCAACAAATCTATACTTACTAACTATATTGGCTCGAGAGTCTGAAATAAAACAAAATGTGGAAAGAATAATTATACATGAAATGATATTTATACGTATGGACATCAGGCAATGTAGTGATATAGAAATTAATATACCATGTTTAGTAAAAAAAAAAATTGGTACCGACCAGCTCATAGGTTATACTCACAGGCACTTATATCAACAAGTTTATATATATTTTGTTTAAATTTACTTTTTCACTGTTTTGGTCTTTTGGAAAAGCTTGTTTGTGCTGTATTTAGACCCTTCTGCAACGAAATTTGTTTTACATGCACACGTATAAAAATTGCGGTTTTTATCCAACGAAATCATAGGTTTGAACGTAGTTTTCAATTTAGACTTCTTTATATATATATATATATATATATATATATATATATATATATATATATATATATATATATATAACTCGTCTAAACATCAACCCAACAATGTTAGATCTGTAAATTTGCTTTCGCAAATTTTTGGTTCTTCCCTCGCCGGGATTCGAACCCATGCTACTGTGATATCGTGACACCAAATCGCCTGCACTGCAGCCGTCCCGCTAGACCACACGACCACCTGGGCTCTATATAACAAGTCTAAAAGGGTACAACATCACCAAAACACAATAAAACGAACAATATGTTAGATATTTTGGATAACAGATATCCTTCCTCGGTAATTGCACGATCACAAATGAATCATGTCAATTCAAATTAGGACTATCCAAATCTTGAAATTTATACAATTTAAGCGAACGCTGGAACAATTTTAAAATTTCCAAACACGGGGCAAAGACTATAAAGATATGCCAAAATAAAAATAGTTATTTACGATGTCAACTGGCACAACTCTAAATTCCCAAATGTGGTGTCAGTTGAGATGTGAAATACAGTCCCAATAAACAGTCCTGACCGATCTAAGCTGGTATAATATTTAAAATATGACAACGGTAGAGCAATTGCAACAGAGACTGCGTATTTAAACATCCCCAAAATATAGTAATTTGATGATAAGAAAAATGAGTAATAAATTTTTACTAAGGTTAAGTAATTGAACGTGGCTGCGTATTTACACATCACTGCCAACTGTAATTAAAACTAGTATAATTCACAAATTCCTGAAAAGTGTAATAGTCCAGTACGGAAGCCGGAGTTACTGGACACAAGTGATGGCAGGAAATTAGTGATGGTAGGGAAAATGAGTGACTCTCCTATGTTTTTCATTAATGCCCTTTGGGGAAACAATATGTATATATGTTTAGACGAGTTGTATATATGTATATATATATACAACTCGTCTAAACATCAACCCAACAATGTTAGATCTGTAAATTTTCTTTCGCAAATTTTTTGTTCTTCCGTCGCCGGGATTCGAACCCATGCTACTGAGATATCGTAACACCAATTAATCTAGCGTCGTACTACAGTACATGATATATAAGGCATGGAGATGTTATTTTTACAGATCAGCTAAATCATCTATAGTAAAGGATCCTACAAATTAATGTAAGATACAGTCACAAAAAATAATTATATTTATAAGTACGTCTGAGCCTATGATAACTCTACAACAGATTAATCGTGGCAGGTGTACCATGCGACCATGGCGCAGCAGTTTATCAAAACCGGAGTAAGAAACTTCAGTACTGGACACCAAAGAAGAATAAAAAAAAATGCTATGTAATAAAACACATTCGGTACTAAAGGAGGCCTGCCTATGCCCCAACACAAAACATCCATAAATAAAAATTGAAAAGAAAAAAAAACCACAGACACACTGAATCCGTCCCATTTCTATCCCACTTGATATAAACATTGAATTAGATTGTATACATGTACACAGTTAACAATGACATGAATAGCTCGTCAGGAATAGAAACTATCTGTATCATGTGTATATAGATCTCAATCCAAATTATCTATGCTTACATTATATTGTTGACATCACGAATATATACTGTACATGTAAGTTATAAGATGTGACAAACAACAATATTTATACAAATGAACGAATATTTATAACATCTAAGTGTTCGAACACCATTATCAAACTGACGAATGCATTGGTTCATGTCTGGAAAAGTACTTAATTTAAAATTTTTAAACGTAAATACATTGACCAATCAGTTACCGGAGAAATTTATATAAAGACGGAAAGATACGAAAGGAACAATTATGATTAATCATTAACTGTGAATGTTATATTTCCACTCGGGGTGCCAACAAATAGATAAGAAATAGATCTCTTTATTCTAGAAGGTAAAATAAGCAAGGAAGGTATATTTGTATTGTGGCATTTAAAAGAGATGCGGTAGAACCCAGAGAGACATTAACACTAATAAGGTTTTTGCACTTTTTTACACAACGGACGAAAAACAAATTTGAAGCGGAAAGCTCAATCAAATATTTCTGCTTTATACCTTTACTAGAAAGAAAATTCAATTCAAACCACTGAAAACAAGGTTCCACTTTTCGATGAATTATTGCCAATGTTTATGATTTTAAACAAAAACTGTCGCCGGTAGGGGAGATGCAAATTAATTAGGATATACAGTACAGGTGATTTATACAACACCGAACACAACCGACTCTTTAGCAGAGAAGTATATTAGATCGAAGGCAAGGGTCCTAAATACAACAAATAAACAAATTACTCTGGTAAACAAGTTAAAACGGTCAAATTCGGGTCAACTTGTTTAACATGGGAATGAGAGGCGAAATATATAATAAGGACATTCAAACTCAACACAAAAGCTGTATAGATTTGTATTAAGATCACAAATACATTCTTGAAAGAAATCATCCCTTCAAATATTGCAAAATAATTAAAGTTGCAAAAGCATGAAATTGTTTTCACTTTTTTAAACACATCAAAAAGGTATAAAGTATTAAAAACTAATTTAGACTAACAGCATCCGAATCATAAAAACATGGGGAAAATAAGACAGACAGACAGACAAAAAAAATAATCTAACAAAGTACATATTTTACTTAATAGAGACAGATTTGCATTACATCATGATGTAGTTTAAACTCAGTACTCACATGAACCACCGATGCACATTCGCCATCTTCTGATACAAAATGGTCCTTTAAAAAATAAACTTTAAAATTAGTTATGGAAAACGCTGTAGGAGATTATAATGAAACAGATTTGTCATGTTTGAAATCCCAAATCATGATGAAGATGATGACAATGACTATAATAATAATAATAATAATAATAATAATAATAATAATAATAATAATAATAATAATAATAATAATAATAATAATAATAATAATAATAATAATAATAATAATAATAATAATAATAAATATTTTAAAAAGGGTTACTCAATTAGAACTAGTCTAATTGTCATTGAGGCCTTAAACAAAATACATGCATACAATTAACATTAATACATTCATACGTTAAAATAAAATATATATTACAATATATAGTATTAGTATATACACAATTCAATCATTCAAATATACAAATGTCAATAAATGGCAATATTTGATAAAGTTTTGTTTATTTTTTTTTATTCTTACAACAAAACAAATGATTATAACAATGTTTTTTAATAATTCCTCACTTTTTTTTTATTTTGAGTGGTTAATTATTCCCTACCTTGGTTGAAGAATAATGAAAAGATTTTTTATAAGAATTTGTATTTGGTCTTGGAACAAATATATCATTATTAGAGACAGATCGTAAGTTGTGGTGTTGCACAACATCAATAGTTAGCATTGCTAAGTAATCAGGTGTTAGTCCATTTTTAATATTATACATAAGAATTGATTGTTGGTTTTTTATTCTTTTTTGTAAAAGATAGCCATTTTAAAGATGTAAACATGAAATTAGATGGGATAGAAATAACGCATTCCAGTATAATTCTTGCTACTCTTTTTTTTAAGTTTTATGATTCCTACTGAATCTTTTTGTAATAAATTTTCCCAAACTGAACTACAATAGTCTATATATGGTAGAATATATGCATTATAAAATAGTTGCCTTGTGTGTATATGGCAAATATATATATATTATATAAAAGTGTTATTTTAGATAAGATAATCTTACATATACGATCAACATGATCTTCCCAGCTTAAATTCATCAATGTCAATTCCAAGTAATTTAAAAGAATGGACATCCTCAATACATGCTTTGTTGACGGTAATACATGTATATGATAGTTGTGTAAGTATTTGTTTTGACCCCAATTTCATACACTGAGTTTTTTGTGCATTAATTTTCATACTGTTATTGTTACACCAAGATTGCAATATGCTGTTTATTTTTTCAATGCTTTTATCATGAAAATGCAATGATGAATCATCAGCATATAAATCCATGTTGGATTGTTTAACATGAAGTTGTAAATCATTTATATATATTAAAAAAACAGAGGACCTAAAAAAGAACCTTGAGGCATTCCATATTTTACAAACGATTTATCAGATTTAAAGTTGGCGTATTGGACTTCTTGTTGCCTTTCAGACAAATATGATTTTATCCAATCTATCTTATGTTCTCCGATATGATAAAATTTTAACTTTTAAATTTAGATTTTAACATGATGACGATTTCGATGACGATTTCGATGACGATGATGACGATGAAGATGACGACGACGATGAAGGTGACTATGACGACGACGACACGATCACAACAACGATGAGGATGATAAACAATGAGGATGATGATGACGACGATGATGATGATGATGATGATGATGATGATGATGATGATGATGATGATGATGATGATGATGATGATGATGATGACGATAACGATGATGATGATGACGATGATGATGTGGAGGATGAGGAGGGAAAGGAGGATTACGACGATTACGATAATAATCATGACGATGACGGTTCATGCGTTTTAAATAAGTATTTATGGTGACATGTGAACAGACATCTGATCACTGATCATAAAAAAATGTTAGTGATAAATATAGAAATAAGAGAATACATTAATATATCAAGAATGAAATCGATATTTTTTTACAAAATAGGACAATTTCGGAATATGTGTATTTTTTCAAGATAAGAGCTAAGTCTTGACTGCATAAATGATACCTACCGAATTTAAGAATGATCAATGCAAGTAATGGTGCTGCAAAAAAACAAAACATAGTAATACAGGACTTATATCATTTGTTTTATCAATTAATGCCAGGTATTCACCAATATTTAGCTCAAAGCAATCCAGATGTGTACATCGAACAAATATACATAAATAACTTTAATCGAAATAGTAGAACATATTTTTTTACATTTTTGCAATCGTTTGTAATATTAATTTGTTTTCGCAAAACTAAGAACACGTTGTCATGGGGTTCATAGGAAATACGTACGAATGAAATGGCTTCCTTGTGTTTTTCTGGATTTACCTTAATTTAAAATGATAAAATCTAAGCAACAGAAAAGCTAAATATCTTTGAAATCTAGGAGCTATATGCCTTGCAACTCAAGATAATAGCCTTATCGACATATCATGCATATGGTCAACTGTTAGAAATATGAACAATACAAGCATGTGTTTTTGGTATTCTCATGCTAAATTGATGCTACTATAACGTTGCAATATTAACAATAAAAAATGTAATCCATGAAATTTTTCATTTTGGCTCACAGGTAACAAAAAGGCGTAATGTCCAATTTATTTAATTTTCTATTTTACACATTTATTAAATAATTAAATATATTCTCCCTGTCAAAAGTAGTTTAGATACAGTCAATTGATCCAAAATGCTGGCGGCTAGCAGAACATAACTGAAATAAACTTGTAAACTTACCAAATACGACTAAGCATACCACTACTACTGCAGCAACCCAACCAGATTCTTTAGAATCTGTAAGTTAATTCTCTCATTGAAATAAATAGGCTTACCAATGTATATGCATTGATATGTTGGTACAAAATTATATTTATATACTTTATAAACATGACACTTTCGAAAGTAAAAGACCGTTTGAATGCTATACATTATAAAAGTAAAAGAAAATGGATGTCTCTTTTTTATTGAATACATGTACAACTGCATTACATTGACTGACAACATATTTTATTTCTGTTTGATCTAGTGACTTCCTTAACCTTCATAATATACGAAAATGCCTGTACCAAGTCAGGAATATTACAGTTAGCAATTCGTTTGATGTGTTTTTTCTTTTGATTTTGCCATTTCATAAGGGACTTTCCGTTTTGAATTCTCCTCGGAGTTCAGTATTGTTGTGATTTTACTTTTTATCACATATAACCTATTCAGAACGAGCGATATTTACTATAAAAGAGAATTATGCTTATACATAAACAGTTTGATTTGTCGTTTTGCGTACAACCTACTGAATGTATTTAAATAGCAAAAATAAATCAATTCGTTCATTTCTTCGAATAATATTTTCAAGTTTTCAGGAGGATTCTAATGAAACCTTTATGCATTTTGAGGTTCAACAAATACTATCTTATTTGTCTACTATAGGGTTTTGATGTTTAAAGAACCAAATGCACTGGACTTTAAATATTCTTCTAGAATATGCCAGCAGCTATGCATTGGTTTTACTTTTTTGTCGCAATTGAAAACTGTTTTTTATGCATATTTTCATAACTAATGATACATTTCTGCTTCTTGACTTTATATTCTAGTCCTTCGTAGTGTTTAATTGTGATGTATAAATAAATATTTTGTGTTAACTGGTTGTTTTCAAGCTAGGTATCCTGATATCTTTATTTGCCGTTTTTTATTTCATTGTTCTTTAGTATATTATTCCCTGATTGCATGTCTACATATAATGTAATATTAAAACTAAAATGTAATGAAATTTTATATATTAACTATGAAGCGCGAATTTTTATGTTTTTTGTGTTTGCACCATTAATCGTATTTTATATCAGCGTCTAAGTAATATCACTTTCAATATAAATATTGAACGACATTTCTAAAAGGCTAAAAAGTTATATGACAAAAATACATAACTCCGAAGATAGTTCAAAACAGAAAATCACTTATCAAATCGTAAAAAAAAGGTTCTAACACATCAAACATATGGATAACAACTGCCATATTCCACACTTGGTATAGGCATTTTCTTATGAAGAAAAAGCGAGTGTGCTTAATGCGAATGACTAATAGATACACCCCCTTTCAGGATGATCGCATGTTATTATGAGAACTGCCTTTTTTGCTAAAACAAATAATTTCTAGTATGGTATGTTTGGAGCATACACTTATCATGGGCTTATGATCATACGATATATAGCCGTTTTAATTCATGATGTTACAGTACTGAATGTATAACCCTTGTCTTACCTGAAACAGAGTTGAGTTTGATAGAGGAGAGAGAGGAACTATAATCCGTTGCTGGTGTTGTCAGAGGTGGTCTTTAAAAAATAACACAAATATAGTTAAATATAACATTTTGTCATTGTCAATATTTTCAAATTAGTCTTAAATTTTAAAGTGAAAAGAAAACGAAAACCTGCAGCAATTCTATACCTTAATAACATTTGAATGTAGTCTTTTTAATGTGATATTTGTTTTTAAAAAAATGTTCAATACGGAAAATTAATCGTTGTACTAATATATATATATAATACTGTTTTTTTTTAATACTAGTATACTTACTTGTCTGAGATAAGGCATGTGCCTGTAAAACTAATCGCTTTGTATGATTCTACACATTCATATTCTACAAATTATAAAAATAAAATCACACAAAAGAAAAGAAAAGAGGTTAAACTTAGACACTAGTATTTCAAAATAAAATTAACAAATAATTGTTAAATGTGAACTGCAGTTTCATTACTCCTGTAAATTAATTGTGTTTCGTCAGAAATGTTGTTTGCTGTTTGTATATCATTGATATATTCTTTTTCTGTAAACTGTATTCCTGCTTTTTATACAATGCTGAATTTTGACACAATAACGTTCTTCAAACACGTTGAATAAACACCGTGGTAAAAGATATGTTAACTAATCGTCAACGTCATGATTTGTTAAAGCTTTCTTACTCTCTCGTTTTTATATTCATGAATGAGCTTCCCAAGGTCCGATTAAGTAAAAATCGTCATGAACCATGACGAAAAAAATAAGCATTCTAAGGAACAATGCACGAATGTGAAATAAAGGTCGGTAAAACATGAAATTATAAACACACGACGATAAGATTTTTTAAAATCAAAGTTTCTTAATCAAAAGTAAGCTAAGCGTGGTTAAATTTTTTTTAAGAAAGGGCCAAACCGTGGGAGAATCACAATGAATTCAAGCCCTCATGATTTAATTCTTAATTAGTTGTCATACAGGGGTTTTTCTACCCAAGTTATGATTGTTATCACTGCATTTGTATTGGCCCAATGATCAGTTTTTAATATTTGTTCAACTCTATTGTTCATTTTGGCATTCAATTATCTTGATTCCAGGGGCCTCCTTTCTAGTGCCAGAGTGTTGACAAAATATGCGACACGCGTATGTACCATACTTTTAGTCTGTCGTCTTTGATAAGTATTACCACTTTAAAAAGTAACAAAAATGGCTTAATTTAATCTTCTTTTTTAAGAGAGAGAGGTTTTGACTTATGCAAGTTTAAAAACCTGAAACTTCTTATGTCAACATTTGATGAGCAATTACATACATAAAATATTTCTGAGCGGACATAACATGTTTTTACAATGAGATCTCTATATTTCTATACAGCCGGGATATCATTGAATGTTTAATAAACACTTCAGCCGTAATATGCAATGGCGTAAATAATTACTTATGCAATAGTCTAGCGATCAAATGCAAGTACTACTAAATAGTGCAAAACTGCACTTCAAACACTGATCATACATATACTACTTATGTTCATGTCATTACTTGTTCAACACTGTTCAATACTGATGCAAGATATGTACTGTTTTAACTTCCTCCATATCGTTGCACACAACTTTAGACTTATTAACCTACTTTTGAACTTTATATATAATTTTTACCCCACCAGAAATACCGATAAATATAGATTATTACATTGATACCAGTGTTTATCGGATTTATCCAATCGAGATAGTTAAATTATCAATTTTAAAGTCCAAGCCTCGGCGAAGACTTTAAGATTTAAATATAATTTAACTATTGAGATAGTGTTACTATGTATACATCTGTTTCTCTAATGTTTATAAGATAAATTTTCTTTTTTTTTAAACTAAAATCCACTTTGAGTGCCTTCCCTTTCAACAAAGTTGTCAATTTCATTAACACCTGTTAGAACCTTTTGATCATTTCAGGTAGCTGAGAAAGGTTAAGACCCTTTCTCTCAGCCAATCATCTTCTGAGATCACCAGCCACCACACGCAGATTTTTTTTTTAAATATATCCTAATGGGTTCAGAAAGGATATATTTTAATAGAATTAGAGAAATGTATATACTTTTATGTCTGGTCATTTTTATATGAATATAATCGGTGTATAACTAACATTACCGTTTGAATTATATAACGTATTATAAGGGGAAAAGAATAGGAAATAATTGCCAATTGAGGTAGCAGGTATAAAAATAGGTTATCACACGAATAGTATGTAATTTTGCATGCAACTAGAAGATGCGGAATTCCATATGAATATCGATTAACAGCTGTATTAAGTTTATACGTTTGGATATATAGCAAATTGAATATTCCGTAGAAAGGAGAAAAACATACAAGGATGCACGTCAATATCCGGAAACATTATTTCACATAAAACTGCATTTTCTAGAAAGAAAAAAACCTGTCCTACGCATTATCTGTAATAGTGATATAATATTTCCTCTAAAAAAGATGTGGTATTGTAACTATGATTTCTGTTTTGTTCATAAAAAAATGTGTAGGGATTCACCAAAACACTGTGTTGTATACATCATTCAAGTGTATCTAATGCACAGTACTTTTTTCAACGTTACGCTTTCACACTGTAGAAAAAATCGACTACTTAAACAAACGAAAAACCCGAATTCGTTGACCCGCTTAACATTTTGAGTAAACAAAATGGAAATTTCAGCAGCAATTACGTACCATTTATAACGACAATTCGTAGTTAACAAATTTAGAAATTAGAAGAGCGGGAAATTATGCACATATTCTATTCAAGAGTAGTACGAATTAGCATAATTTAACTTATGGCACCTTTCACATATTCTATTCTTTAAATATCTTGATTATAATACTTTTTAGTAATCAAGTAGCAATTACTTGTTGCTATTATTTATAATAATGAAAATTACAAACTGTTATCATGAAAAATGCAAACATATAGAAAAGTATGTGGCTCTTTACCTGGGTTAATTCGATGGAATTTATTGCTACAGATTTTTTTGAAACAGGAACAATCTTCCTCCGATGGTATACAGGAAAAGTTATTCTTCGGCGACTGTACAAAGGCGTAACCATTAGTATAGTCACATCGACAAGTTCTGTCTAGACCACCAGTCCTGTTATCACAAAGAACCTGTCCTTCCTCTGTGCAATAATTTTTGAGGTACCAACAGTCTACAGTGCGATTCGATACGATATGGAATGGTTGGTATCGATCTTTACTACAAGGTCCGAAATGCAATCCTCCTTGTATCGTCGGTCGGTTGCCTACAGTAGATAATGAGAGGCTATTCATCAGTTTTAATAACAAATATAGTAAAACATTTAGTTTTCATGGTGTTACAAAATGTTTGATAATTTTATATGTGTTATACTCTTTCATCTTAATAAACCGTATTTTATTATTTAAAAAAAAAAAATTTGAAGTAATGATTTACATTTCCACATTAATACCCCATAAATTCGTATATGTAAAATCATAAAAACGTGTAGGTTTTTCATATATGTTTGTTTGGTTGTGCGATGAGGAATTTTTTGTGGCTGTTTAGTTCTCAATTATTCCCCGCCTGATGATAAAATAAAAGAAATTCAAAATATTTTTTTTAGTTTCTTTTGGTTAGGAAAACCAGACAAGATTAAAAGAAAAGCTATGATAGGGTTATTTGAAAATGGGGGGTTGAAAATGCCAGATATAAGATCTTTTTGTTATTCATTAAAGATGACATGGATAAATCAACATTTAGACCCCTTGAATATATCCCCATGGAAAACATTGTTAATAGATCAATATAACAGATTAGGAGCAGACAACATATGGTTGATGACCCCTGATGGTATCCAAAAGATTTCTTCAAATTTTAATAATTTCTGGAAAGATATTTTACTAAACTTGAATATCCTAAACACTGTCACTAATGGCACTGCTTAAGGGATCATGAAACAATCCATATGGCTAAACATGAGTTTGAAAATTAATAATAAAACTGTCTTTTATCAGAGTTGGGTTGAATCATGAGTTTTCTTTGTAGGTGATTTACTTGATGAAAACAGTATTTTTTTTACCTTAAAAGAATTCTGCGAAAAATATAATCTAAATATTAATTTCTTCGAATACCATTCTTTGCTTCATATGATACCAAAAGACTGGAAAAATCTAATAACTACTTCAGAGAAAATTACGCACATATCTAACGATAAATTTGAATTATTAAAAAACAATAAAAAGTCATGTCAGTTCTTTTATAAATTATTCTTGTCAATGTATATAGAACGTCCTACAAAACAAGAAAACACAATGTGTAAGGAACTAGGCACTCATATAGAAAATTATGATTTCATTTATAGTTAACCCTTTTGTTGCACTAAAAACAACAAATTCAGTATGTTCCAGTTTAAGATTTAATAGAACTCTCGCTACAAATGCATAAGGGCAGAAATATGGGTTAAAATAAACTAACGTATGTAGTTTCTGTAATGAAACTAAAGTAACTATAAGTCACCTTTTCTGTGAATGTACCCTAGTTAGAAATTTGTGGTTAGAAATTGCAGCACTTTTTCTAGTTGAAAGTAATTTAACTTTAATACTTAATGTGGAAACTATTGTTCTTGGGTCAGAGTCTTGGGATGTTTCCCTAAACTTACTCACTATTCTGGTTAAATATTACATTTATACATGTCGCTTTAATACTTCATTACCGACTATAACAGGCGTCATAGCTATGATTAAAACTTCCTACCGAATAGAAAAAATATCTACCTTCTTTCACAGATCCCCTAAGGCAAGAGAGAAATTTGATAGTAAATGGGAATTGATTAAAAACTTAGTTCACATGTGAGGAGAGATCTTTCTATTTTGTACTTACTTAAGGCTTTATAATAGTTCATGTAGAATTAATAATATGTTGATGCACATCACAACTGGACAGTGATTTGTGTCCAACTTTAAAGTACTATCTATGTTTATTGATATTGTTATATATATATATTGATATACTAGTTTTTGTTTGATTGTATTTGAATTATCTCCCCTTGACTTAGGTTGACATTTATTATGTGATTCTGTCCAACATGTTATCTGTTAATGATCTCTGGTGGCCTCTCCTGGTACCTCTCATGTTCAACATCATTGTATAGGCAGTGATGCATGTGGCTAGAGGAGAAGGCTGATGCCATCTTTAACCTTATCAGCATATTCAGGTATTCTAATCCAGAGTGATAAAGGATGTGTATGATCGAGTAGAAAATTTAGAACAATTAGCATAACTAACTTTTTGATTTTAGACTGTTATTGAAAAATTTAATATCAATACATGTATTATGAATTAACTATATAATTATGTATCACAATACTTGGAGTATTTTCAGATGAAATAAAAATAAATTACAAAAAAAAATTATTCCCCATATGATTTGTTCCGAATTGGAATTTTCTATCATTGTTTCTCATGACATCACGTTACTTACTTGAAAGAATTAAATTTACAACATTTTTTACAGGTCATGCTTATACTAATTACCTATTCTTATTAGTATTGGTTTTCGAACACATTTCATTTCATATTGATTGCTGAAGATATCCCAAGCACATTGGAATATTGGGTTTGATGCATTGCATTGTACCTTTTCCCTCTCCCAGAACTGTAATTTTGAACAGTCAAAGTGAATGCTGATGTTCGATTCTGCGAATACAGCTGATATCTACAATAAAACAGTTTCCATCTGAACAAAATGAATGCAAAACATTTGTATTGGATATGAGATAAGTCAACGTTTTGTATTAAATACTAACTAGGTTTAGTTAATTAATGTGTAATGTTAAAGAAATCAAATTATCCTGAGATAATTCCTCAGTGTCTTCATGAAACATGTAAGTTATGAGAAAGAGAGATAACTAATTTTCGTTTTGAAACTTGTCATTGTGTTTGTTCTAACACGAGAAATACGACGGGGTGCATTATATGGCATAAGATCTGCTTGCACTTCTGGAGCACATGAGACCTACCCTACTTTATGGTGAGGTTCGTGTTGCTAAGCATGCTAAGTCTTTAGTTTTCTATGATATGTTTTGTGTCCTTATGTGCCTCTGGTATTTTTCGCCCATCTTTTACAATATTAACATAAGCTCGTTAAATACGTATGTATACTATCATTGTTGCTAAATTAGATAATGATTTGGACCTAATGTCTATAATCATTAATATTCAAATAAATGTAAGTTATAAGATACTAACATCGACACTACATTCTATTGCAATAGTTAGAGACAGATTATTATTCTTAAGAAAAATTCCAAAATGAATCAACCCAGAGAAGCGGCTTATTCCGTACGTTCGTAGCTTATCTTACTTTAGTCCTTGTCGACACAAACAAATCAGAATGTATATTTACATGCTGAGTTATAAAGTAGATCGAGTTGAAGGACTTTTGCGTGCGGTAAATTACAAAATAATCTCTCCTGAATTTCATAAAAAATGTTATCAGTCAACGCTTTTACGAACCAATAAAACTATTAAAAAAAATGTTCATAATAATTTTTGTCAGGTATGTTACTTATAACTTTTCTAATCGATAATAACTTACAAACGTAAGGATAAGAATTCTTTGCATGATCTTGTGTAAACCATTGAATGATGATCCTGTAATAAAAATAACAATTAATATATCAGTTACAAAAAAAAATGTCTCAGATATGAAAGAGGTCGAAACACTTAACGAGCATCATGTGTATCTCAATTTAAAAAACAACGGTGCTGCTATGCCCTTCAACAGAACAAAACAGAACAGAGCCCTATGCCCAATTGAAAAACTGCTACTGCCTGAGTATTTTTACAATCACTATAATGTTTTGGCATACTGGTCTGTTTTTTTCTTGAGTTTAACCATCATCCAATTTATTGTCCTTTAAGGGCATACGATACAGTTACAGGGGAGGGTAATGACTTTACTAACGTAAAATGTTATTTTCGCGACGTCAAACTGTGACATATCGGGAAAAGATGCATTTTTCGACTGATTTTTATCATTCAAACTGATTTAATTTGAAAACGAGTGCATGGACCCCTATTTTTCAAAACGAAGTTTGTTTTATTTTGCAGGGAGATTATGTGGACCAAATTTTATAAGACTGTGCAATTTTTTTTAATTTTGATAAATCTACAGCAAAAACTGACGTTTTTTTCTCCATGCATGACCATTTAATAAATATGAGTTATTTCTGAATAAAAAATGCATAAATGTTTAGGATACTTATAAAATACAGAAATTACAAATTATTTAACAAAAACCAAATTGTGTTTATCTTTTAAAACAAAACCAAAATATGTCTTTCTTTCGAAAGGGAAAATACGGTCACAAATCCGAATTTTGAGCAAATAAACAAAATTTCGACCTCATTTCACTAAAAAAGTAGCACATGAAGGGGTTTTTTTTACATATTTGATTTAATCAGGCAAAAAATAGCCTTTATGGAGAGTTTCATCAAACTTTAAATACGGGATCAAAACTGTATCGTATGTACTTATAAACATGTCGCTTTTAAGTTTCTTACTAGCTTATGAGTTTGTCTTCAACTTCTTGTATATACATAAAACAATAATTTGCCGTTAAAATGCCCGTCTTTTGAGAACCATATCATAAGTTTGAAGCATCAGTATTTAAAGAGTAAAGCCCCGAATATAAGAAGTCAATTGTTTCATGATAATAAACGATCCAAGTTGATGAAAAAACACACAAGAAAGTTTCATGCTATTTTTATATTTCTCGATCGGTGTGAAGAAAACAGTTCTCGGCAAATGATTGGTCGCAATTCTATTATGTCGTCCTTTCTTGGTTTCTTCTGAATTTCCTATTAAGAAGTCATGTCTGATGACGTCACATATAAGAATACAGCTTTCTGTTAATATTTGAACGTAAGGATAAACCTGTTAAGAAATCAACTTAAATCATTAGAGAAACAGATTCACCCCTTTATCTCGTGTATCAGATATTTCTTCATGCTATGAATTGTCAGTAATGGTCTCTGATACATATAATTTAGAATTGAAACTGGAATGATGCAGTGGATTTGATGCCCTTATGAGAAATGACAGGACTGGTGTTGATCTAGTTTGAAGTAATCGCGTATCTTTTTTTAAGGGAAAATATTGCTTTTGAAAACATTTTGTAGTAATATTTTAAATATTGTAAACAAACATTTACTTCGTCATGTTACGATATTTTCAAATTTGAAATTTATAAATAATCAAAGTCGGACGTGTTAATAGTTCTATATCTTACCCATAAATATTGCTAATTTAAAGTACTGAAAATCACTTATAACATGTGCTTTTTATTATCAATGAAATAAACAAAAAGACAAATTCCATTGTATTCCATCAATAGAATATTGACTGAGTATACAAAATAATGCAAATTTGGATAACTTCCTTTAACAATCATGAAAAAATTGTATTAGGAACAATATTATTTTCATAACACAATATTTTTCATCCTCTTTGCAAGCTGTTTTGTCGCCAGAAATCAATATTAACAAATAGTAAGCAAAGTTAAATAGTTAATTCATATAACAGAATTAACTGTTAATACTAATATCTGAATCAAAAGTATAAAACGATAAATAACAAATAAGAAATTGTTGAAGTAATCAATGATGAGGACTTTCCATTTTTTCTAATGTTTAAAAATTCATGACCTTCAAATTAATCGACCTGTTTTGTTTAAGTTATTCTACTTGTACTATCAATAAAGATATAAAGTATATACAACTAATTGCTTAATATATGTAACACGAAATACTTACATTTAACCAAAGCTTTCTTGACCTATTTCTTTTTTAAAAGCGAACAAGGAAGTAGTATAAATAACATGATTAAGGGGTGTTAAAACAAGTATGTTGGGACTAGATGTGGGACATAAATTGTGAGACGAAAGGATTATGTTTATGAGAGAGAAAAAAAGTTTTTAAAAATCTGTACAAGCCGTTTTGATTTTTTCTTGCAGAATAGTTGTAAAATTTATCCAATTCAAAAAATATACAAAGCACTTAACATCCCAATAAGACTATGTAAAAGATGCATTCAATTTACATCTATTATTAAACAAACATGATTAACGATGACTTTATTGTAATTTAAACTCACTATTTAATAAAGCCATATTTCCCCTTATAAACAATACCCGATAGCTTCAAACTTAATTTCTTTTTATCTTTAAGGTAGCCATGGTAGCACATACAAAGATGTTTTTAATTCCCATCTCAAACCTTTAAAATGCTGTAACTTTCTTAAGACTGCATATAAATTAATAAAGAGGTATATATAGAAAGATAAAAGATTAATTTTTGAAATGAATGCAATATTTTTATTATGCAATCATTATGTATTCAATTATTATGCAAAGTCTTGGTCAGTTGACTTGAATGAATTTAGCAACTACACAAGAAATTTTAACGTTATCTTAATCAACACAGCAGGAGCTACAAAAGGTTGTCTTAAAATATCCCTATCGTATTCCATTCTCTCATGAATCTGTAATTAGTGTCAACATCCTTACCAAATAAAAGTAGCTAATTCTTGATTAGGTATCAGATTTGATTAATACATTCTATCCGAAATCTGAGACATTCTTTTGTAGATAATGGCTCTAGGAACAACATATAATAAAATCAACCCTCTCATGGTATCAATGAAGAAGCTAATGTCAATCGAAAGTGGAAATTTCTTGTAAAATTTTGTAGACACAATTAACATTATAATTCATTACTTAATTGTTGTATAATACAAACACTGCATTAATTTGAAAGAGCAATCTGTTACCTATCCATAAATACCACTTTTATAAATTTTCAAGCATTTTAAAGAAAGTTACAGCATTTTAAAACTAGGGAATTTGAGGTATAAAATCTTTGTATTGTGCTACCTTAAAGGCAACAAATCCATTTCAGCAACATTTCTATTGCAAATGTATATACGAGACCATTGCCTTTCAATAATGAAGATTCAAACCAATTTCTCCCAACAGTCCTGTGACGGGGACGTTGGCATCGCAAACAATGAACACAAGGAAATTGTTAGATTTAACACTTCATAGTGAATTACCCAGTGGAGAATCAAACGAACTTTGAATTGAACGTTATCTGAATTGAGATCTGAATAAACATAAAATGGTTGGGCAATTTAGAGACTACCTTGTATAACAATCACACGGTTACTAACACTTTGTCGAAGCCTGTGGTTGTGGACATTTCATCCTCTTTTCGTGACAGACATGATGCTGTATCAACAGATAAAGCAGTCACAAGTGAAACAGGAGCTATTTACCATTCTTTAAATCTTGACTTAATCCGATATGTCAGAAGAGATCTTGTCTCTGCTTTGTGCAGATCTGTCATATTCATTATTTTTCCTTTTTGACCCTGTTGTTGTTTTTCTTCGACTACAGCGTGTATGTTGTCCTTTGGTATCTTCCCTCTCGATTTATTACTTCTCTTGTCTCACATGTAAGGAACATGTAATTCAAATCAAATCTGCACTTCCTACACTACTGCATAATTATTCAGGGAAACGATGAAAAGTCTTTATTTTCCGGCTACCAACACTTCACATCAGAATTATAAAGCTAGTCTAGTTGTTTCGTCAAACGTCTTTCTACGACTCCTGCTAATCATATTTCTGTCGTTAAATGTGGTCACAAAATGACAGGACTACAGTTTCCAATAACATATGTATTGTTGTCAATAAGATGAAATTCAAAAGATATTCGTTTAAACTTAAAAATCAATCAGAAGCATATTTATACATTATAATATAAAAATAATAAATAATGACTTTTAATTGGGATCTATTACAAACATCAGTTTCAGTTTTCTCACTGTCAACAACTAATTTCGCAGTAATGCATTAATGACAAAACTTCTAACTACTCTTTATTTAGTATCTCCGTATCTAACTTGACATGTTACACGCATGGCATGCATGTTCACATCACACCGACATTGCTTTAACGCAAAACTGTGATGCACCGTTTCGAATTGGGCGGCGAAATGATGTATTACTTAGTTTTTGAATCACATAACATTCATCTTCTCTGTAAAAGGTACGGGATAAAGACATTTTCTTGTAGAAAATGGTGGTTAAAGCCTGGTTTTAAAGCTAGCAAAACCTCTCAGTTGCATGACAGTCGCATCAAATTCCATTATATTGACAAAAAATGTGTGATAAAACAAACAGACACAAGAGGTAAAAGTTTCACAAATTATTCTATCGACGTGTGCATTTTTTTATCGTGATATTATTGACTTAGTGAGGATAGGCATTGAGATGCCTGCAAATCAGCTTTCCTTGTAGATGCACAAGGACGGACTCAGATTTGAGTTCATGTAATTAAGTGTGTTTTTTTTTTGGTTTATAGGTTTGTTTAAATGTATTTGTTTTTGTATGTTAAAAATGTACAATATTAAAAATATGTACACAATAATCATTTTTAAAAGCACGAAAACAGGTATTATATAGATATGGGCAAATGTGGTATGAGTGCCAATGAGACAACTCTCCATCGCAATTAATAAAAGAAAACATTATAGGTCAAGGTACGGTCTTCAACACGGAGCCTTGGCTCACACCGAACAGCAAACAATAAAGGGCCCCAAACGAGAAAACTAACGGCATAATCTATATAAAAAACGAGAAACACTTATGAACCACATCAACAGACGACAACTACTGAACATCAATTATGTATACATTTTAATCTGTGAATGTGACAATAAGGTGAAAAATATTAAGAGATAAACTCTAAGTACTACATATGTCGGTATTCATGCGATATTCAGCTGTAATCCTATCGACAACTTGTTCCCATCATCTTTTTAAATATACATAAAAGAGTAACTTTCTCTTTTTTCACTATATGTTCACTCTAAAAACTTTTCGTATAAATCAATCATTTACTTAAACACTGATTGTATCATGCCTTGATTTTATCTATATAATTGTAAAGAATTAGGGTTGATTGAAGACTAAATATTCCAATAAGATAATTACCAGCTTTAAACTTATTTGTTTCTGTGTAGTGCTTGGTGGAGTCATAATTGCCTCTGGTTTTCTATTAGCAATGATATATATATATATATTGTACTTCTTTTACTTACAATAAACTTTGCCACCTTTAGCATCAACTAATATGGGTAAAATAGCTTTCCTGTAAACAACATCTACCAAACTTTTGACATGCAAAATTTAGTGTAACATCTCTCAATAGTTATTGTTTATCATGCATGAAAGAGAAGGAGAACTGTATTGTACCAGTACATACTTTACAACAATGAACTAACAAACAAACTGACAAACATAATGACATACACAGTTGAGTATAAAAGCTCAATCCTTAATTTTCTCGGTTCATTTGATTAAGTCTCATAAATGAGGGAAAATTGGAAAGTAAAGTTCAGTGAATGTATACTCCATGACAAAATTAGCTACATACTATTTTATGGGACAATGACATTCGAAACAGTTAGAACTAGTTTGTAACTTTACAAAAGAGAGAAGTCACATAATTCTCACCAATTAAAAAATATTGTCAAATGTATATGGTGACAATCAATACTGCCCAGTATGAACATTATCTGGCAAGCTGTGTAAGAAGAGATGTGTTCAAACGTGTCTTTGTATCATTGTTCCAATTTTTATAATTAAAAAACAGTCAAAGTCTCATAACTTCATGAACAAATTGTAAAATAAAAATGACAGTTGAAAATATGGTCAAGAATATGAAAAATAATCTTTCTAAGCATAAACCTTTTTGAAGAAATAATTGTGGAGTATCATAGTGAGGCAAATAAAGGATTCTAATTACTATGTCCACTACAGTAAGTGCGGTGGGGGACCATTTAAATAATATTGATCATCTCCTTTCTGTCACAGCATGTGGAGCAGGATCTGCTTATCATTCCAGAGCACTGGAGACAACCCCTGTTTTATTTTGTTGGGGTGCATGTTGCTCAGTCTTTAGTGTTCTATGTTTTATTTGTACTTGATCAGAGTTTTGTTGTAATAATTATTGTGTATAGGTTTCATAATGTATGGTTGGGGCAAAATTAAGGCACAGACCGAAAAAACTAAAGATTTTGCAATTTTTCTACCTATAAAGGGGCATTACTCAACAATGAGTAAAGTGACACTATATATCCAAACTCAACTTGATCTGTATTTTGTGATTATGAGCATTGTGTATAAGTTTCATAACATTTAGTTAAGGCAAATTAAGGAAGAGAAAAAAGCAAAATCAAAGTTAAGAGAATGGAAACTAAAAAATTTGAATCTTATTCAATTTATAAAGGGGCATAACTCAAGAATGAGTAAAGTGAGTCCACCAAAATTCAATCTAGATCTGTGTTTTGTGGTAATAAGCATTGTGTATTAGTTTCATAACATTTGGTTGTGGTAAACTTAAGTTAGAAAGCCAAAACTAAAAAAGATGCATTTTTTAATATTTGGCTGAAGCAAACTCAAGTTAAAGAAGGGAAACCAATTTTGGGACGTACGCACAGACAGACAAGGGTAAAACTCTATTAAGGTGGGGGGCATAAAAATCTATTCTCATAATGTCTTTATCGTCAAAAATGTGCATTTTTGAAGAAAAAGCTAATCCTTAAACATATTCAGGACATGTACGCTTGCTCAGAGAGGTTATAAAGTAAATAAATACTGAGAGAATAACAAAAGACCAGAGCAACAGTCTTGTATAAACAGCATGATGAAATGACAAAAACTTTAATTATATTTTGAATGATAACTTTGTGATTGACAAAATATTTTATTTATATAAAAGTCTTGAACTTGTACAATGATACTTTTACATTTTATATCTATGATTCAACATTTTTCCTATATTAAATATAAGAAATGAGGTATTTTTTATTAAACTTTAAAAGAAACAAAATTATAACCAAATATATAAATAAAAAAAATGTGAGAAGTATTGATTAGGACTTTAGAATCTGCATAATGGGACTAAATCATCTACAAAAACAATATATATCAAAATAAAGTATACAGATTATCAATGCTTAAAGATTGAGTTAAATAAGTGTACCAATAGCTTATAAATCCTATATACAAAAAAGTAGATACAGAAAATAAATTAATAGCATTATACAGCAACAGACGGTCCAAGCTTAAACATTGTTACATTTTTGATTGTATAGCATCTAATATCTGAACAAGTTGTGGTTTGGCTGATCCTAGATTGTCTTTATATTTATCAGAAATCTGTTTCCCTTTCCATGATGCTGAGGCTCCTAGCAGTGCTCCTAAAGCTGCTCCCCTGTGACAGTTCTCACCTACAATATATATACATCAGTGAATATCCTTATAGTTGTTACAAAAATAGCTTCTTAAAACATGAGCTGCTATAAAAAAAAACATAGCCTTTTTTGATTTTTTTTTACATTTTGTTCTTTTAACCTTCTGTATTTTTGCAAATTAAAAATACAAAATTTACAAAAACGTGCAGAGTTTTTTACTATTGTTTACATTCTTACAAGCTGACAATAAAAAACAATTCTCTCTTAATTATATCACACATTCATAAAACAGTTTTCTAAATGGCTCACTGATAATGTGTACTGGCTTTTCGTCATTGGTAAACAGGACTTGTATAATAACACTTGAAACCATCTTATTTTGTCTAAGAAAAATAATTTTTCAGCTGTTTTAACAGTTATTTGATAGATACCAGATATAAATTCAAGCATCTTGTCTAGTACACATGTAGTATATGACAGAAAAAGTGTACAAAAAAGATGTCAGTGCAGCATTTTCCAAACTCCTGTCTACATGAGGTAGCGACAAATGTGTTATGAGATCATTAAAAATTATTTTTTTAATTTCTTACCTGAATTAGGTATGATAATTTTTGTCCAATTCTGAGGATATTCAGGTAAATATTTAATGAACAAGGACATTAAATAAGTAAAGCAATTATTTCATCTCCTTATTTGGTCACATCTACTTTTTTAACCATCTCAACAGTTCGTGAGGAAGGTTTTATGAAAACTACTTACCACCACAATTAGCATTGGCAAGAAGTCCTTCACTTGGATGATCTGCAAACTCTAATGCTAGAAACATCATACTACTCAAAGCACCCTCTATGTAGCAGGCTGATCCTAGTCGACCAGTGGCCATCTGATATATCTGTAAACGTTTCTCTGATCCAAGTGGATATCTGAAGTAGAAAATGACTGTAGTCAAAAATAGATAGTTGCAATAATTTTGGACTTAATATAATCTAACATTTTTTATGATCTTTTTGCTTCTTTTATATCAGTGAGTTACAGGTAAATATTTCCATTCAAAGATAATTTAACATTTAAACTAATAAGAGGTATACTGTCTTTGTGTTAGATTCAGAATACAAGATAAGTTATCTGATGTGTAAATTAACTGATTGAGTCTTTTTCCGTGTCCTGAGATTTTAACTAAGTTCTTGTAAAACATGTTTTCTTGCTCCTTTTGGATTTCATGTCATATCATCAGTTTTATATATTTTGCATATTCAGGCGGTATCAAAGTTATACAAATTTATATATATATGTTCAGGACCATATGAGTATTTGGACCATACACGTATGAACATGACCATATGGGTATATACTCATATGGTTCGACCATACGTGTATGGCCGACCAATTAACAGGTTTACTTTTAATACTTAACTCTTCATATAACCCTTCTGGTTAATTGTCACGTCATTTTAAAAAAACACATTTTATTATAGATCAATTAAACCAGGTGCTCCGCAGGGCGCAGCTTTATACGACCCCAGTGGTTGAACCCTGAACAGTTGGGGCAAATTTGGTCACAATATTCAAGCTTGATTCTGTCATAATTTAGATTGTGATTAAATTTTTGACATAATATAGGTTTTTGTCACAAAATTAATGTGGTCAAAGATCTAACAAATCTATTGCACAATACTGTGCAATTGAAGATTTCTTCTTGAAACTTTTCAAAATTCAAAATTTGAAAAAAAAAAAAAAAAAAAGAAGGAAGCCCTTCAAAAAATGATAAACAAATAAAATCCCCCCTCCCACTTTTTGAATCCCCCTTGGAGCAATAACCCTTAAACTCAATCCCATGCTTTCCATTGCAGTATTGAACCTTGTAGTACAATTTCAGAGAGATCCATACACCTAAACACTAGTTATTGTCATGATTGTTTGGATACTAGAAACATGCTGCATTTTGGCCCTTTTTGGGGCCCTAATTCAGACATATTTTGGGCAATTAACCCAAAACTTAATCCCAGCCTCCCTTTTGTTATATGGTACATTGTAGTACAATTTCATAGAGATCCATACAATAACACACAAGTTATTGTCTTGTAACTAGAAAAATGTTTGTTTTGACCCCTTTTTGGCCCTTAATTCCTAAACTTTGGCCCCATAACCCCTAAAATGAATCCAAACCTTCTACTTGTGGTTATAAACATTGGGGTATGATTTCAGAGCAATTGAAATACTTCTACACAAGTTATTATCCTGAAACTAGAAAAATGCTTGTTTTGGGCTGACCAAAAGGGACCCTAATTCCTAATCAGTTGGGAACATCATCCCCAAAATCAATCCCAACCTTCCTTTTGTGGTATTGAACCTTCTAAAAAATTTTCATGAAGATCTATTCACTTAAACTTAAGTTATTATCCGGAAATCAATGTGTCTTCGGACGACGACGATGCAGACAACGACATCATACCATTATACGATCCCAAAATTTTTTTGGAGTGGTATAAAAATAATGATAACAAGATTAACTAAATAAAATAAGCAGTTTCACAGTAAATTTCATCATTGGTCAAAACTATTAGAAACACATTTTATACCACTGGTCATTACTGATATGGTATTACAAGTGAATGGCAAAATGTCGACTGAGGAAGAAAACGTTCAAAAATATCTGTTACATAAGAAGTCAACCGTTTTACTATAAACTGACATAAAAGTGCAAGATAAAGAATATAATTATTTGCTTACGTTTGAAACTTTAAAATTACCATTAGCAGTTCAGAATTTTGTTACCTATACATGTTTTTGTTTTTAAAAATGACATCGGAACGATCCAGGACCCAAGAAAAGCTATGATACATTTTTGTACCTTGTTGAAGTAAATCTCAACGGATACATGCAAAAATACAATTGGCGATACAAACTTTTTTATAAATAATCATTTTCTTGTAGCCATCATTGTTTTTTTATAAAGTTTTTCTAACGCATATTATTGCAAAAAAATACCTATTTGGTCCAAATACTCATATGGTCTGGCATGTTAATAAGCAAATGAGTATATAATCATATGGTTGGACAATACGCATACGGTTGGACCCAATGATGATACGCGTATGGTCGAACCATATGAGTATACACATATGGTCATGATCATATGAGTATGGTCCAAATACTAATATGGTCGAGAACATATATATATATATATATATGTAGGACTCTAAAGTGCGATGGGGATGCTTAAGTTCAATGGTTACGCTAAAGTGCGATGGTCTTCGCTAAAGTGTGATGCCTACACACACTAAAATGCGATGGTCCACAAAAGTATAGACGTAATAAACGTACTATGGATTTATGATGTGAACAGTCTTTTATACAAACAAAAAATGAACATAAGAAAGATAAATGTAGAATATTTGAGTAACAACTTTAAACCAAATGTCCATATGACTAACTCAATTTAAACATAACCGTGCTTTGTCGGCTGTGGCAAATGTAGAATTGAGAAAGGAAATGGGAATGTGTCAAAGCAACAACAACCCGACCATAGAGCAGACAACAGACGAAGGCCACCAATGGGTCTTCAATGTAGCGAGAAACTCCAGCACCTGGAGGTGTCCTTCAGCTGGCCCCTTAAAAAATATCTATACTAGTTCAGTGATAATGGACGTCATACTAAACTCCAAATTATACACTAGAAACTCAAGTTAAAAATCATACATGACTAACAACATGAACAAAGGCAAGAGGCTCATGACTGACTTGGGACAGGGGCAAAATTGCAGCGGGGTTATGTTTTTTTTCGGGTGCTGGAAGAAGGACTTGTGTCCTGCATTCGACCATCTTACTATATATACAGAAACAAAAGTATACGCATAAGTATCCTTTATCCTGTTTCTATTAGAAGCTAACGGATACATTGAAATAATTGTTTATGTTGCAGTTTACTTTCCGGTCCCCGTTAAAATATTGTCGAATTTAAAATAAAGGAACATGTTTTCATGCGTAAATCATAAATTGTCTGCGAAAAAATTAGTTTGTACATTGTAGGAAAATATAACCTGTATTTGTACTTGATGCGAAAAAAAAGGAGAAAGGGGAGATGTCCACATTATTGATAGACTGTGTAAACGGCAAGCTACATCAATTATTTAAATATTTGATACGCCTGAATTTTAAAAAAATTATCATATACAGGATATATAGATTTGTGTCAACCCTAAACTACCATTTTAGCAATTATTACATGGTCGTTTTTCTTAATTTAGAAATAATCACTACCGCTAATTTATATAAAGCCTATCACATATGTTATAAAACCTTATCATACTAGCTTTTGCAAAAAGACTATTTATTACATCCTTGTTCTTTAAAGTGTTTAGCCCTTTAACATTACCCTTTTGGTCCATCGCACTTTAACGTGATAAACCATCTTACTTTAACGAACAAACAACCACCGCACTTTAACGTGATACACCATCGCACTTTAGCGTAAACCCTCGCACTTTAGCGTGACCATCATACTTTAGAGTACCATCGCACTTTAGAGTCCTACATATATACATCGGGTGTTCCATTTATTTGGCAATCGCCAATGGCAGTCAGCAGGTTTTATGCATCAGTTGTTTAACCTACTAGTCAAGGCTTTTTGTTAAAATATACTTTAGGAAATTGTTGTTTGTGCTGTAGTTTGATCCCTCTATTAAGAAATTTGTTTTGTATGCAAACATATAAAAATTGAGTTTTTTATCCAACACAATGATAGATTTGAACATTGTTTTCAAGTTAGACTTGCAAATATATACATATATATATGTACAACTCGTCTAAACATCAACCCAACAATGTTAGATCTGTGAATTTGCTTTTGCAACTTTTTTGTTCTTCCCTCGCCAGGATTAGAACCCATGCTACTGAGATATCATAACACCAAATCGCCTGCACCGTAACTGGCGGGCTAGCCCACACGACAACCTGGGCTTCATAAAAATGAAGCTTTCGGTGGCCGGGTGTTACCTTTCCACGTGTTTATACATTTTTATATATATATGTACATAGTTTTCAATTTAGACTCGTATATATATATATATACATATTTATAGCTAAACTGCAGTCCCCTCAGTCAGACTTGTATAAAAAAAAATTTAAGTCGATGAAGTAGACATTTAAAAAATATTGACATTTCTACAGACATAAAAAACAAAATTCAAGGTTTAGATAAGATTAAAAATGAATTCTACAGTATTCAACTAACTCTTTGGCTTTTTCAAGTAATGTTTCCACTGTCTTTTTCTTTGGTGCTCCTCCAAGTTTTTTATGGCCAATAAAATTCTTGACTTCCTCAGTAAGATCCTTTCCATTTAATACTCTATGTAGAAGACGTGCATAGATTTCAATATACGGTATCAAAGATTCCTCAGGGTGTGTTAACTTAATGATATCTATAGTTGCCTTGACACAATCATCCTCTGGTTTATCTGCATAGTGAACAACCCATGGTACAGCAGGGACTAAAGCACCTATTACAATCAGCTGGGAGTCAGAATGGCCTGATTTACTCTTGAACCTGTAAAACAGATTTAAGCCTGCCAATTGATATTTTATCGTGTGTTTTTCTATGTTGTGATGTTACATGTATGCTATTGTTTCAGAAAAAGGGAGAAGGTTTGGTACCATTAAAGCGTTTAATCCTGCTGCAAATGTTTGCACCTGTCCTAAGTCAGGAATCTGATGTAAAGTAGTTGTCGTTTGTTTATGTAATTTATATGTGTTTCTCGTTTCTCGTTTTTTTATATAGATTAGACCGTTGGTTTTCCTTGTTGAATGGTTTTACACTAGTAATTTTGGGGCTCTTTATAGCTTGTTGTTCGGTGTGAGCCAAGGCTCCGTGTTGAAGGCTGTACATTGGACTTATAATGGTTTACTTTTATAAATTGTTATTTGGATAGAGAGTTGTCTCATTGGCACTCACACCACATCTTCCTATATATAAAAAAGAAGATGTGGTATGATTGCCAATGAGACAACTATCCACAAAAGACCAAAATGACACAGACATTAACAACTATAGGTCACCGTACAGCCTTCAACAATGAGCAAAGCCCATACCGCATAGTCAGCTATAATAGGCCCCGATAAGACAATGAAAAACAATTCAAACGAGAAAACTAATTAAAAATTAATATAACCTAAATGTCTGTGATTTAATATCTACTGAGTAATTGCTTTAGAAAAATTAATACTTCTGGCCAATTGCAAGAGATCAGGGCAGGTACATGACCATTCTTCAATTTATAATTATTCAAATTTTGACCTTTGTGGAATTCTATATGTTGAAAAAGAGACCAGAATTGTGGATTTAGTGATTGGATGTTAACACAAAAGACCCATGTATGAGAGAACAGCAACAAATCATATGTTTGCCTCCCATCTTGAAATGGAATTAAAATGCCTTTTAGCATCTTTTGAAGAAAATGGTATAAAAAGTCAACTAATAGCATGGTTATATTTTAAGACTTTGAAATTTACACATCAGAGGTATGAATAGGCTAACAATAAAGATCTTCACATTGCTTCCCTGAACCATAAATTTTTTGCAGGTTATTGACTAAATCAAGGAGAGACAGTGATAAAAAAAACTGACAAAAAAAGAACATTTTAGTTGTAAATTTATGGAAATTCAGCTTATTTTGTTCAGTAACCTGCCACATTATGCAGCAGCAAAAAAAAATATTGGACCAATGACCAAGTAAATTTCAGGATGTCAAAACCTTAAATCATGTTGCTTAAAATTCACCTCTGTTAAATCAGTTAATGCCTAAGCAATACAGAGAGAACACTGAAAATAAATTTGAAGGATACAAAATTGTAAATTTGGTAACATTTGCCATGTTTTAATTACTGCAGAAAATTGCAACAAGCTTGGTTACCAGGATATAAAAAAATATTTCAAATTCTATAGCAATATTTTTTTCTGAAATCCTAATAATTTATCTCCCATTTGCATGATTTGTGTGCATTGTTTTATGGCAAAATTAAGAGAGTGCAGAAATTTTTGAATTCACATTTTGTTCTGTATATTCAAGATGATTGGTTAGTTTTACCTGTTTTCAGTCCATACTAAGAGATCTTCAGCAGTTTTAGGGGGTTGATTCTCTAAAACCCAGTCTTTGAAGAATGATCTGTGGAAAGATTCTGCATAGGTGTCATTATGTGTACCAGGTGTGGTCATAAACTTTACATAGTCCTCCAAAACCATGCCTCGTAAATCACGTGATGGAATAGTGGTGTTAGGATCTACTCTTGACATAGTCTTTAAACACTCTAAAGCTGTTAAACTGTTTAGAGTACTGTCCCCTGCTTTCATACCTGAAAAAAATAAACTTATCATAGAAACGTAAATGTATTTTAATTGTGTATGCCAGTGTAGTGTTTTGTCTACATAACATGAGTACATCAGTGCTAAAGGAGACTATTTCGACTGAATTCAAACTTAAAAGTCACAGCTGTCTGCTTCTATCTGTTTGTCAATAACAGACCCCTGTATAAAATTAATATAAAATGCTTATGGTTGGTAACCCACAGTTGTAAACTAACTATGCAAATAAATGCACATTTTCAATCCAAATTAAGATTGTCACAATAAAAAACTTATGCGCAACAAAACTATAAAAAAAAATCATAGAGATCCATACAATAATACTGAAGTTATTGCCTGCTAACCAAAATGTCTTCCAACACCAATGCAGACATCACCATAACATAGTATGCAAACAGATTGGTGGTTGTATTAAAACATTCACTGGCTTAAGACATTTCAATTATATACATTTCTTTATGTGAACATAATACTTTTTGGTTTTCTTGTAAAACGAAGCACTACATGTATATTGTCATTATAATTTTCATGCAGCAGGTGACACATTTACTGAATTAACTACTACGGCAAATATACAGGCATACATGTAGATAGTTTAATGTCCTTCTAAACAAACCAATGACTCATATTATAATGAGTTTTTTTTACATTCAGTGGCAAATTAAACATCTTAAATGTACATTTAGATTCAGGACAAGAATATGTTAGATATTTTTTAACCTGCTTGTTTAAAAGTCTGACACAATAATTCTGACTACAAAGCCACCAGTCTTTGTTCTTTACTCCTTTACTCCTCCATCCCCTCCTTTTGTGGGGAAAGTTTATTTAATTATAAAGGGGAATCACTGAAGCATTACCAGAGCTGCCCCCTTATAAAAAGTTGTGGAACCACTACTGCTTAGTCTGTACTATGTTGTGCTTAATATACATTTTAATCTTTCAGTAATTTGTTGAACCAAGGATTTGTATATTGTACTATACAAATCCTTGGTTGAATTCACCTATGAAGATTTTGTCCTTTACCCTGTACTTCAGCTTTGACAACTTTGACTGTGAAAATTAAAACAGATCATTTTCCCTTGTGTGTGAATAACTTTCAAAAATTTTTATCATTATAATGGTCTATACATGTTCAGTAATAATTTGATGATAAACACTGATCAACATAGGGTCAAATGTGCAATGTTTATTTGTTGCTGTTGTGATATTGGCCACCTTTCATGACTGCTGATGTTTTTTTTCATGTTTAGTTTTATGTTGATTTGGTTTGATTTTTGGTGTTTTAACACCAATTTTAAGCACTGCATTTAGGCTATTTCCAGGCCGGAGTGCCTGGGGAAAATCACTGGCCATCAATAGGAAAACTGAAATTCCTAGTCAATTAAGATTGGAGTCGAGTGCAGGGTTCAAACTCTCAATCTCAGTGTTGACTGGCTAATGATTACAGTAGTAACTACTAAGACCACGCAGCCACCAAGCCCCTAGTTGTATGTTGATGTTTAAATCCTAAAGGTCAAGTACTTATAATTATGTTACCTTAGTGATTATGGATCATTATGTATGTGTATGTAAATGTACAGATCCCTGATGGTCAAGTATTTATGTTACCTTGGTGATAATGTACAGACTGGTCCCCACTAGTCCAGTATTTAAGTTTATTGTGTAGGATCACATGACCAATGACTGGTTTCGTTTTACTTCCCCATCCACTCCTGCCACTTCCTCCTACAAATAGAAATATTTCTTATACTTTACACATAACAATTAATGATCATTAATGGGTTATTTAGATAATGTAGCAAATTTAATACACAAATTTAATTAAACTAAGCTTATATAAGTAAATAGATACAAAAAAATACTTTAAAATAATCAGTACTGTCACTTCAAATGACTCACTTGATACTTTAACTGCAGCAAGGTAGATGTCTTCTCTGGTTTACTTACAATACTTACAATATACATACATTGTTGTTAAATAAAAACATTTAAGGGGAAGACCTCTTTTTTGTTATAGTCTGCTTCCATTTACATATTTCTTAATAAAACAAGATCATACCAACAGCTGATAGAGTAAGTATACTGGATGGGTGGTTTTTTTCTGGTTCCCTGTATCCTGTCAGCCATCCTCCATAACCATCTTTAATATCGTCAGGGTTATAGTACCAGTGTACCGGCATAGCCAAGGCATCAGCTATAAACATACCCCATAAGGCCTCTTCTTTAGATTTTTGTATGTTCATTGAAATTGATAATACTTCACTGAAAAAAACATAAGGTTTTAAAATAAGTTTATCAAGAGGAAAAACTGTTATCAACAATAGTTATTATCTGGTTGCAAAGACAAGGGTCTCATAAGTGTCTCTTTGATAGTTTTTTGAAATTATGAAACATCTATTGTAACAGTTGAATTCTTTTGTCATCTCCAAGATATCAATAGTGATAACTATTCAAAGGCTTGTAAAATGGCTTATAAATTTATACCATTTATTTTAAAAGGCAAAACTAGCTAGTGACGTAAAGTTGTCTGTGTAGTTGTTTTTGGGGAGTATATTTTGGATCAACTATATTGTATTTGAATTTCTACCTTTTCTGTTCAGTTGTATGCTGATTTCTGACTATTCGTGGTGTCTGTATTACATGAACTCTACTAAGGAGGACCACTGTTACCAACGAGGATACTGTTCTTCCTATCTTTGCTGTCAGCATTGATTCATTTAAATCGTTTCTACAACAGTTTAATTAAAAAACATTAAGAATTAAAAAAAAATCTTAATTATATGAACATATTTAAAAGTGTTTAAAATGCAATGTTTTATTTATTTCAATAGTCTTAAACTTGATACATGTACATTTTTTGTACATGGTACAGATGTGGATCCATGATTAATATATACCCATCCCCTATATCTGCCACTGAAACTGACTGAGTCAAAAATGTACAGGTCAAGTCACAACTTTCAAATTTATGTTTTCTGGGATTCATCTATTAACTACTTACATGTTGTTCAGAGGAGTGACTATTTGAAAAAATTTAACCAATAAAAAATTTAAACATTGCCTCTAGTTAAACCCTGTATATCTTTTATCTACTCATACATGTAAACACACCAGGATCACTGAATCAAAAGTCAGGACAGGGCATAATCATGAGTAATTCAAAATACAATAATCATGATACTACAAAAAAAATGTAGCTAGTCCAAATCATTATGATGCCTTGTACAACCCGCCAAAAGGGGAACTATTCCCCAAATGAGTAACAATCCCTCACTTGAGTAATCATTTCATAATGCTAAAAACTAAATTTTCTTAAAATAGGTCTTTTTAGGTAAAATGGCACAAATTTATAGAAAATGGAACAACTTCTCCCAAAGAAATATATTTTTATTGTGGGTTTTAAAAAAGTTAGAAGCCTAGAAAATAGTCAAATTTTCTGATTTTTCATAGGCTTGTACTATCTTCTCAGTAAATTAAGATAAGGATAATCATCTTTTAGAAAAGTTGCTGCATTTTTCATGAATATGTGCCATTTTAAGAAAAAAGACTCAGTTAGGAAAATTTTGTTTTTTAGCACTACAAAATGATTACTCAAATGAGGGATTGTTACTCATTTGGGGAACAGTTCCCCGTTTGATGGGTTGTCCCCAACCTGTTGTACAATGATTGTACATGTTGTAAGGCTTTTTTTGCAGTTTTTTTTCTATAATGCCAATTCAATAGAATAGCTGTTCAAGATGTCATGATTATTTGGACTGTAGTTACAATGTAGATACATGTACTAGTTACATGTACCAAAGGTAAAAATTTCAATTTGATTTAAAAAAAAAAAATCTAGCATAAGGGCATCTCTTGACTTTAAAATATAGTGCTTAAACTGATCATAGTAATGATAGCCTATTTTTGTCAGATCAGAGATATGGGATGACATACACCTACAAAATTTGAACATTATCACTTATTAGTCATGTTAGTATTACACTACTTACATTAATCGCAAAGTAATCCAAAGAACTCTTTCTATTCTGACAAATGTTTTTCTCTGAATATCTGAATTACTTTTCAGTTTACAACTGGCCAACCTTATATCATTAGGTTTAAATCATTCCCAGAAAATCACTTCTCCATGTAACACAACGTTTCATAACAGCTATATATTTACATAAACTGTGAAAACTTATGTAAAATAATTGCCATTTTTTAGAACAAAAGTCCTAATGTTCGCCCATAACTGCATATTTAGTTTAATTTTTCTACTTATATAGATACACTGATGGGGAAACTGGTTCTTTTAATTAATAACAAGTGTTAGTACATAACATGTGATTATATTTTTTACAACAAATTTTTTTATCAGACATGCTAAAAGTTGAAGGTTGCAGCTCATTAACAGTAATTACCTCTAGCTATGTGAAAACCGTTCTCACTCTCGCAACACAACATCTCCTCCCCTGTCTGGAGGAATCTCGCCGAGATTTCAATTCATTGTTAAATTTTTAAGTTATATAACTTTTTTATATAAATAGAACATAAACACGTGCTTGTGTTTACTTTGGTCATCTTCAAAATGGAGATAAGAAAATGACAAATGTTATAATGTTGCAAAAAGGCGACGTACAGTTCCGGTCTCAGTCAAAAAAATAGCGAAACTGCATTTTTTTTTAAATTAGCAATTATCATTTGTTTACATTTACCTTCAACTTTTGAAATCAAGTTGATACTCAGAAAAATGTGTGGAGCTCAGCTTAATCAATTAGACAGGGTAAGACAATAAAGTATTATATTATATTTATTTTGAAACCATTAAGGTTCAGTGAGTTAATATGATTAAAATCATTCATAAATCGAATCCTGTAAGAAATTGTTGACCATCCCCCCCCCCCTTTTCCCCCCATTATTTCCTATCTTCTTACTAATAAATATCTTAAATGGATACATTCTGATAATATTTTTTTTATCTATAATATGAGATAAGACAGACCTAGAAAAATCTAATTGCACGAGTTCGGCTTAATCTATTTATATCTACATTAATGTTTATATCGCTTGAATGGTCATTGGAGGTGTTCGGAGGTCAACTCAATGATTAATTAGATGGTGTCTAAAATAAAATACACACGAAACGAAGCTACATATTTTCGAGCTCATGCCCTATGCTATTATGGTTTTTTTGTGAATTTTTCGAAGGCTTTTGACAAAGTTTGGCATATTGGTTTATTACATTTATTAAAAGCACATGCCATTGAGAGAAATCTGTTGAATAGGTCCACAAGCTACCTTTATAAAAGAAAACAAAAGATTGTCATTAATTTAATTAATCATCCTCGACTTTTTGGAATGCATCAGCTGGTGTACCATACTGACCAGTTCTTGGTCCTTTATTGTATATTATATATATTAACGATTCATTCAGGTACTCGGGTCATGACGAGAAACTTTTATAATCAGTTGTTAGTCGTGACCTGATCGAGACAGCTGGACGAATAGCAAAGAAAGTTGCTTATATCTTTCACTCCATAAAAAACCCAGTTATAATGATGTTCTCAAATAATGAGATACAAGATCTTAATTGTATTACGAACGATGAAAAAATGCCGATAGTGCGATCTCGTAAGCATCTAAGGGTTATATTTAGAAATGACGCAAAATGGAACAACCATGTTGAAAATATATCAAGTGGTGTTTAAAAGCACATGCATGTACTGCGAAAACTAAAATATCAACTTAGCCGACAAAATTTTGGAAAAATTTTTATTTGGTATCTATTAGACCAATTTTTAAATAAGCAACTGAAGTATAGGACAATTGCAGAATAGGAACAGCTACAACTTGAGCTGTGTCTAAAATATTTTTCACCAAATTTCCACTATCAAATGAAATTAGCTTCTGCTTGATTTTATCATATGTTGTTCCTATGGCCATTATCTACAAAAGAGTGTCTCAGATTTCAGATAGAATATAGAACAAATTTTACACCCAATTAAACATTATCTTCTTTTATGTGGTTATGAGAACATGGAATCCCATAGCAATTTGAGACACCCTTTTGAAGCCCATGATGTGTTGATTAAGATTTCGTTAAAATTTTCTGTATATATAGTTTAAGAAATGATAGAGCTAAATTCATTAAAGTGAACTGACCGAGATGTTGCCACTAATTATATAATAATTGATTACATAATGATTGCATAATAAAAATATTGCATTCATATAACAGATTAATCTTTTATCTATCTATATATACCTCTTTTATTATTTTGTATGCATTCATAAAAAAGTTACAGCATTTTAAAGGTTAGTGATTGGAAGTAAAAAAATCTTTGTATTGTGCTACCTTAAAAGAGGTTGGTTGGGAAACTTTAGAGGATTGAAGAAAAAGAATAAAACTCCAATGGTTTATAACATTTAGAGTATAATTCTCCTGACTATTTATGTTGCCTAAAATTCAAAATACAACACAATATACCTTGCGAAATAAACAAGATATTATCTTATCATTTTTAAGGCTGACAACGACTTCCCAATCATTTGTCCCCTCAATGATTAAACTTCGGAATAGTATGAGCAGTTCGAAATGTAGACTCATTATCAAAAATCAGGTAGAATTAATGCTCCTGACATTAAAAATGAGAATCAAACAAAACATTATTTATATGGTCCTAGAAAATTGAATATAATCTTAATCAAGTTTAGATGTTCGTCACCCTTCTATTGGTTTTTGGAAAAGAAACTCTTTCCTATGGTCAAAATGTGGAAACTGAAAAACCGTTAATACAATTTAATAAAGAGACCAAAACGATTCCTTGTACTACAGTATCAACATATAGGTAAACACTGCAAATTCAAATTGATCAGCACCACTGGACCAATACGAAACAATGTTCGTGATTATCATCAATCGCGTCCTCGCCTAAAACTACAAAAATGTATATGGCGTCGCATTTTTTTTTTTATTTAAAGAACTTACAGTATGAGCATGCTTTACAATGTTATCTAGTAATTTAATTTATGCTTGTACATATATATATATATAGATGCGATAGCCGCCATCTCGGAAAGGTATCAGGGTTTAACAAGATAAACCGGCAGATAAATCTATCGTTTCTTCGACCTAATAGACAATTGGTGATGAGTATGCTTATAATGAACTGTAAAAGGATAAAGAAATGTTTACCACAGTAATGCATGTTGGTCAAATTCTACTATCGATAAATTGGTTCATAATTATTTTCTCATCCAATATTGTTTAATTGAAACGAAAATATGCAAATTTATTTCAAAGTTATAAATGTAAAAGTCAGTCCTCCACTGAATTATTTAATTGAACTGTCTACATATGCATTTGATAATTGTACATGGTTTATGTTTATAGATGTTTTCTAGTACAATCTACCAGTAGTTTTATGATGAATAAATTCACAGGAGTCATTGACCACAAATGACTAGTTTTGACCAATTTTAATGATTTTACTAAAACTGTAATATAATATAATAGGACGGACACCTTAAACAGCAATTTGTTTCGGAACACAAGATCTACAAATAAGTCAATCGTCTTTATTTCTTGCCTTAATAGACATTTTTACTAACAATGTATCTGGCCTTAAACACATGTTCAATGGTATTTGACTTATAATTTATAGCTCAGTGTTCCATGTGTAGAGAAAATGAAACGACTGCTTTCATTTTGCAATATCAAAGTTCTTATATTTATCATAAAGAACTTATCATTGTTAATTAAGAATTGATATGATTAATATGTTACCATTGTTTTGTAGTAACTATAAATACGAGAATGTATTTCGCCTCTTGTTACACATGTAAATATGTGTCTGAGTGTTTCCAAATAAAGTATATTGTTGTTGTCATTGAGTGCAATCATACCATAAAAAATTTCATTTATACATGTACCTGTTACAAAAAGTATGTAAAGGTATATATGATTTTTTTCTGAGACAAGTGCCTTTTTATATATTCTAATGTTCATTCTGATTTTCATATTGTGCTGGTGCAAGTATAGGTTTATTAGTTTGGCAAACACCCCAAGACACAATTAATGAATATTCAGACCTTTTAAATATTGAAAACACAATTTCAACGATATGATCTTGCATGTACATTTTAAATTACATATCTTAACCGAGAACTTGTGCTCTAATGATAACCCTTGTTTAAGATAGTAACCGATAAAAAAAAAACCAATCTTGACCCCTTTTAACTATAACACAAGAAGAATATGTTTTTCTTCTTTTTTATTTAATGTTTTTGTTCTGAAAATATCAGTTGTATATCTGTAAAACACAATTTTACAATGATACGTATCTAATTTTATTCGACAATGTCTATGTTTATTGTCTTTGCAAATGTATTCGACAAAATTAATGCATGTTGGTGCTTAAAATTATTGTTCTCAGTCACACTTTTCTATTTATGTAAATCACCACTAGAAAAATCTAGTGTAAACCAGACATTATCTGCGTAGTATATTTAACAGGAGAGATGCTGATGTGCTACATCATATTGTTACTTTGTCAACAGAGAAAAAACACTTCTCTATGAAGCTTACTGAAAAGGTAAATTAATTGTTCTTGAGCTATCTGCATTATAAACTAATTAAAATTTTTCACTCACTTTGAGCCTTACGGCATAGTAAAATAATTTCATTCTAATTTTGTTATATCTCGAACGATTTGTTTTGTAGTAGACACAATTTATTATTTTTCCAGAAATACTTGTATGTGATAATGAATCGATCAAGTTGAACTTTTAACGAGTTATCATTATTATGATTATATATCTGCTGTTATGGGTAAACATATATAGTCAAGCATATTGGTTTCCTTGTTAGAAATTTGACCATTTCCAAGAAAGAATCAACCAATTCTGTAGATTTGGCTAAAACGTTACATATACTTAAAATCATTTGACGAAGTGTTTCCTTTCTTAACGGAATTTTTTTTTTTTTTTAAACTTTGGAATTCAGGATATGTGATGCTTCCTAGATAAGAGAGTTATTGTACATAGTTATGTTTAGTAGATACAAAAGTGGAGGATTTCATATTCACTTTAATTATTTTTTTCTGTTTTAACCTTTTATATTAAACAATAAGTCTAATAATGTACTTCTGACAATATACCACTCATGCAGTTTGCGAAATTAACAGAAAAGAGAAATGAATAATATGGAAATCATAGTCCCATCTTAAAATATTCGCTATTTACGCTGAAGTTGTTTTGTGATTAACAGTTTTTCATTATTTGTATATTTTTATTTGGTCACATATTTAAAGAGAAGAAGGAGGGGGTAACAAAAACAGGGACAAATATCTTCTATCACGGTCTAACAATCATCAGTAATCGGTCGAGTAATCGGCTTGTAATTTGATGAATATGGCGTCTTTTGAAATTTTTGTCCAAAAATGGATGAACAAGGGACATACTGCTTTGATTGCATCTTATATAATTTTCTCATTAATATTCATTTACTTATATTCTGTTTTGTATCTTTTATTTTTCTAAAGCGTGTCATGAATTATTGTCCATTATTTTCCGTTTAATCTTTATAATTTGAAATTCTTTTGAATTTTAAAAAGGAAAACGTTTCTCAATCGTCTGCTAAACCAGTTGTTCTAAATGGCGGGTATGGTTGGATTGTTGTCTTTGGAGGATTTATAGTTTATATGGTATTCTGTGGATTCAACTCAGCTATTGGTTTAATATATATTGAAATAACTGAAAACTGGGGTGTTGCAAAAGAAAATCTACAATGGATAGGATCACTGCAAGTAGGAATTGCCTTTTTGATGGGTAAGTTCAGTATTAGATCAACAGAACATGAATTTCAAAAATCAATTCACCTTTATTAAAATTTATTATTGATTAAAATAGTTCTAATAATTGGCAATCAGACCACTTCCAAGTGTTTTTATATCACAGGAGACAACGATCTCCCTGTCGATAAAGAAATTTAATTATGAATAAATTTTGTTATATTCACTTTAATTGAAATCAGAAAAAAATAGGAAATGTCAAAAATAAATAGTTATTTAAAAAAATGTGAAGACCGATTTGAAGAGAAAGTTATGGCAGTAGACAGAATTGCACGAACTCCAAGCAAAGTGAGACTTGATCAGATATCGGGGTATCCATCTTCTGTTACTCATTGATCTACTGTCATTCGAATTCAAAGGAATAAAAGCTTAAATTGTTGATATAGGGGTATTATGGGGAAAAGGAACATTGATAAAACATGTAGACCAGTTTTATTGTGTAGATGAAAAACTCGCAAAAATAGAAAAGAAATAAGAATTAAAAAAAATAGATGCCACAGAAACACCGCCATACATGTAGATCAGTTGAATATAACAATAGTATATACAGAATAAAACTTGGTTTAGCTTAGGATACGAGCACTTTCCGAGTTTCTCACGATATATAATTTTAATAACTGAAAATAACTTGGCAACATACCATTAACGTTTTAAAATTGTTTTTCATGGAGAAAAGTTTGAGTACAAGTGAATGTCTGAGTCAATATAAAAAGTTCTTGCATTATAACAATGGTACATCACCATCAGTATGGACTGACGCGTGTAGTCAAAGGGAAAATTTCAAGTTCGGTCTATCGATTCGAACGTAATGTAGCAGTGAACAGAACATTACATGACTGCTTTTCAGTCAATAACAAAATATAAACAGTAATATCACAAAAATACTGAACTCAGAGGAAAATTCCAAATGGATAGTCCCTAATCAAAGGCAAAATCAAATGATAAAACACACCAAACGATACGAATGGACAACAACTATTATATTCCTTACAGGCATTTTCAAACTTTTTCAAATAATACCGTTTTCGTCAAAAAAACTTATTTTGCTGTTCTCATGACTTTTTATTGAGAAAAACTCTTTTAAACAGAACACACTAATTACCTAAAGACATTAAGAGAGAAACATAATTATACTATCTTCAACAATACACAGGCGTCTATGCAAAGCTCTTAATAACCTCGGCTTATACATTTGTTTTGTAAAAAAAATGTATATTATTCACGAATAATCAAAGTTTTGACACCAAAACCAAACAAAAGGAAAGACAAAAGAAAAAGTTTGTCGAATTCCCTGACTTGTCTGGGTCAAAGTTAAACAAACTGGGACAAGTGTATTTGACAACACAGGCTGGGGATATGTTATGTTATGACGTGATGATATAGGCATTGAGAAGGTGGATGATAATCATATATTGATATTGAATATTTTAACGTACTTCATTTCCTCTGTTGTAGATCAAAACTTTTTTTTAGTTTCGAAACTAGGAATTTTGAATGGCCAGATTTAAATTATTGGTAAGACATTTACATGGTGAATGTTTGAACTATATGTCACAGGAAAGTCACAGTTAAGTGAATTATTTCAGTAGTGTAATGAACTTAATTTATTTTTAAAATTACTGTCTGTATAAAAATTGAAACAAAAACCTCAAGTCACACAGAAAGAGGCCATTTAACGCAGTAAACATGTCAAATTAGGATTTCGATCTTAAAACTTATTTTTTTTTTTTACAAAAAGTCATTTTATTCCAACTAAAACCTGCGATTTTATGTACTTAAGGTGAAATATTTTTCGTTGTTTTAAACGGCAATAGCAATTTTTTTGACTATTTAACAGAATAAATACATAAAGGAAGATAGATATTTAAATAAATGTTTTTATAGCTATTCAAAACAAAATTACATTACATTACTATGATTTAGCATAACAGTGACTCTCCTAGATCAGTTTGTAAAATATTTTAGCATCTGAATAGTTTAAAAACGAATGACACCTTATTTGACAACGATTTTTTCTTCTTTTTTCCCCCAATGTTTACTGTAGTGAAACATTCAATATATATAAATTTGTTTTGAAAGTGTTGAAATATACGGAATGATTTGAAGCAGTGTTTTGGGTGTGTTTAATTTCAGTTACATAAAAGTACATTGAGTGGAATAGAAAAAAACGAAATTTCGAATCTGCAACGGTTTTGCAGATGATATGACAAGTAGTTTTATGTCAAAGCTGACCGTATCATTGTCACAACATCATGCCTTACAAACAGTAATCTCCAAATTAACACTGGTTTTTAAAAAAAGAAAAGGAGATAGAAACTTAATCCATTGTTGCTGTAAAAAAGCATGATGCAACGATGAAATACTTCGAAAATTAAAACTGCATGTAATTAAATGTGTGCCTAGATGGTGATCAATTCAAGATTTAGATCTCAATCGAGATTTGTCTTATTTACTTAGTTAAAAGTCCATGTAAAGCCATTTAAGGAGTTTTGTTTTCTGACTAATTGTTACAATAAATAATATGATTTTCAACTTTTTTGTTACTGGTTTGATGTTACTTTTGTTAAACATGATGTGTACAAGGCTACTCCAATATAAAATATTAAACAGTGCCATTTGATTTTAGATAACAATATATTTGATTGTATAAATACGACGATAAAATGAAAGAATGATATGGATACAATACCGTACGGTGACCAGTAGTTGTCTGTGTCATTTGGTCTCTTGTGAAGAGTTGTTTCATTGGCAGTCATACCACATCATATTTTTATATCAAACCAAACTAATACTGAATATTACTTAAAATAATACGTACTGGTTGCACAATGCTGATTTAGGTAATACCATTGTATTGTTATACTTGCACATATTTGCATTATAATAATACTTACATGAGCGCTTCAACCAACAATATTCCCAAGTACTAAAAAAGTTAAAGAGCAAAAAAGACACAAACAAATCAAAATAGAAAAGGCAAATCCATCTTTCGTATAGATTTGCTTTGGTGAGTAGCAATTAAGTTATAGAACTAACAACACAGTGTTGGCTAATTAAATAAAGGCAACAGTAGTATACCACTGTGACTGTTCAATATTCATAAATCGATAAATCGAAAACAAATCCGGGTCAACGGGGGAAACACATCAACTATAAGAGGAAAACAACATAACAAAAGAAACGCTGAACTGCAACAAAAACGAACGCCAACATATATAAAACCGTATGATTTCGATGTCTGTGCGCAAAACACGTTTTTCTAGAATAAAGTTCAAAAGAAACACTCACGGCAAAAACTATAAAAAAAAACAAGAAGTTAACGAAAAGACAAAAAAAAAAGCAATAAAGAATAATGCAAATAGAGAATAAAAAACGTTGGATATATATTTTAGGACCATTTGTATCATCTGTTTCAAGTTCAATCAGCGCCAGACGGATAGTAATAGTAGGTGGATGTCTTCAGTTTGTTGGATACCTCCTAAGTGCTTTTGTTAGTTCAGTTAACCTTCTCTATGTAACTCTGGGAATTGTAGTAGGTAAGTCATTTTTTCCCAAAAAATACTTTGTTACAGTCTCAACTCTTTAAAACATTTGATATAGAACACAATATAAATTAGATAGTGACATATCAATTGATAAAATAGCCGCCCTCAGAAGAGTTATGAGAAACTGTAAAACACATTTAAAACATTTATATTTACAGAATAATATGTTTTAGCATAAAACACCATAATATCAAAAAGGAATTCTTTTGTAATCAGGATAAACCCATTGAAAATTTATACAGTTATCACGAGAAGTAAATACACTTTCTCTGAAACAGTACTTTATGGTAGATTTTGGCTGTGAAATAGCAAACTTTGTCGTCATGAAACATAGATAAAAAGCTCCTCATTACACAAATTGCTAAGACTTATCAGTAAGTTTCAATTCTAATTAGGGAACCACCTGTCATATTAAAAGTTTTAAAGTTGATTTACTCCAAAAAGTACATTTAATTTTTTTTTTGAGTGAAGGGGGTTCATCCCGCGATTATGGCTACGGATTTTTTTTTTTCTTCTTTTTCATTATTTGCCAATTGAGTTTCACGTTTTTTAATTTTTTTATTGCCAATGTGAACCTTTTACTATTTTTTATTTTTTTATCTGAGCATATTTAGCACCAACTGAATTCAACTGAATATAAGAAAGTGAATATGAGAGAAGTAAATAAGTAATGTTTTCTTACAACTGTTTGGCTCACCTCACTTAGACTTAAGTTTGTTCGTGAATGCAAATTATAACATAAACATTGTTCTGTTAATAAAATGATAATTCTGTTTCCCTAGGTATTGGTAATGGTTTAACAATTACATGTTCACTGCTGATACTGAATGAGTTCTTTGACACCAAATTACCTTTAGCCACTGGTATTGTTATATCTGGAGGTGGAATTGGAAATATTATATTTTCACCTCTAATTGACCTCTGTCTCAAGAACTACGGGTACCAAGGAACTCTTATGATATCCGCTGCCATTGCATTACATGTACAGATAACAGCAGTAACGTTTTCTCAAAAGCGACCAGAACAAGGTTTGTTAACAATAATCAAAACACACATGATTAATAAATAAAAATAATTTGGAGTTGAAATACAGACAGTGAATGCATCCCATCTCAGTTTCTTAGATGTAATACATCTAGCTTCCAACTCCTTACAAACTCAAGATATTTAGACAGTAATCAAAGCAAGGTAATATGATTAAGAATGGAAATGGGGAATGTGTCAAAGCCGGAGACAACTGCCTGAACAAAGATCAGAAAACATGAATCTCTCAACTCTTTACAGCATTTTATTTTTATTATCTGAGTTTTAAGGAAATAAGTAGGAGATTACAGTGTAGTGCATGAAAATGTGCATGTTTACGTCATATAAAAGGCCAAAGAACAAATCAGCCAAACAAAATTCAATACCCTAAATATTTCCGCTGTAATCTTGTTGGCGCGGACCTGATGCCAGTAACTAACTAGTTATCAAAACGAACGTTACAGAAAGTGTTTTTCAAATAAATAGACCTGTATAGAGTTGTCAATACAAAACACATTTTAAGACATATATTTCTCTTTTTGCAACAGGTCAAGTATTAAGCTTGAGAAAACAAATATCAGAAATGATGGATATTGACCTTCTCAAGACTCCAGCGTTTACTTGTAGTATTATTTCAAACATTTTGTCGTCAATGGGGTTTTATATACCGTTTGCATTTCTTCCAAACTCTGCGGCTCATTATGGAATTGACGGTATTAGTATTCCATGGCTTATATCAATAATTGGTTGTTCATCCTCATTCGGCAGACCGTTCTTTGGCTGGATGGCTGTAACGTTCTATAGACAAAAGATTGTGTTGTATTCATTCATGCTAACTGTCTGTGGTTTATCTATTTTGATGATGCAGATTTGGAGAAAGTTTTATTTGCTTGCTATTGCATGTGCCTTATTTGGAATGACTTCAGGTAATTATGTTGTAATACATTTAGAGTATTATGTTAATGTATTACGTTAAGGTTATACAATGTGTTGTATTTATAAGTAAGAATTCCTTAAAAGTGTTTGCTCTAAATTATTTTGACTTGCAATTTATTAAACTTTGATAAACATGCCGTTATACTTAACTTTTATTCTTTTTCGTTAGACAAATAAAATAATGCTATAATATACAAAGCCTTTTTAGCTCACCTGGCCTAAAAGGCCATGTGAGCTTTTCTCATCACTTGGCGTCCGTCGTCGTCGTCGTCGTCGTCGTTAACAATTTTTCAAACATCTTCTCCTCTGAAACTACTGAATGGATTTGAATGAAACTTAACATGATTGTTCCTTAGTATATCCTGCACAAAATGTGCGCTTCGATTTTTGATCCGTCAAAAAACATGGCCGCCGTTACTTAAAATAGAACATAGGGGTCAAATGCAGTTTTTGGCTTATATCTCAAAAACGAAAGCATTTAGAGCAAATCTGACATGGAGTAAAAATGTTCATTGGGTCAAGATCTATCAGCCCTGAAATGTTCAGATGAATCAAACAAACCATTGTTGGGTTGCTGCCACTTAATTGGTAATTTTAAGGAAATTTTGCAGTTTTTGGTCATTATCTTGAATATTATTATAGATAAAGATAAACTGTAAACAGCAAAAAAGATCAGCAAAGTAAGATCTACAAATAAGTTAATATGACCAAAATTGTCAATTGACCCCTTAAGGGGTTATTGTCCTTTAATGACAATTTTTCACAATTTGTTCATCATATTTGCTAACTTTAAAAAATCTTCTCCTCTGAAACTACTGAATGGATTTGGTTAAAACTTAGCATGGTTGTTCCTTAGATTATCCTGCACAAAGTGTGTGCTTTGACTTTTGATCCGTCAAAAAACATGGCCGCCGTTACTTAAAATAGAACATAGGGGTCAAATGCAGTTTTTGGCTTATATCTCAAAAACGAAAGCATTAAGAGCAAATCTGACAGGAGTAAAAATGTTCATTAGGTCAATATCTATCAGCCCTGAAATTTTCAGATGAATCAAACATCCAATTGTTGGGTTGCTGCCACTTAATTGGTAATTTTAAGGAAATTTTGCAGTTTTTGGTCATTATCTTGAATATTATTATAGATAAAGATAAACTGTAAACAGCAAAAAAGATCAGCAAAGTAAGATCTACAAATAAGTTAATATGACCAAAATTGTCAATTGACCCCTTAAGGGGTTATTGTCCTTTAATGACAATTTTTCACAATTTGTTCATCATATTTGCTAACTTTAAAAAATCTTCTCCTCTGAAACTACTGAATGGATTTGGTTAAAACTTAGCATGGTTGTTCCTTAGATTATCCTGCACAAAGTGTGTGCTTTGACTTTTGATCCGTCAAAAAACATGGCCGCCGTTACTTAAAATAGAACATAGGGGTCAAATGCAGTTTTTGGCTTATATCTCAAAAACGAAAGCATTAAGAGCAAATCTGACATGGAGTAAAAATGTTCATTAGGTCAATATCTATCAGCCCTGAAATTTTCAGATGAATCAAACATCCAATTGTTGGGTTGCTGCCACTTAATTGGTAATTTTAAGGAAATTTTGCAGTTTTTGGTCATTATCTTGAATATTATTATAGATAAAGATAAACTGTAAACAGCAAAAAAGATCAGCAAAGTAAGATCTACAAATAAGTCAATATGACCAAAATTGTCAATTGACCCCTTAAGGGGTTATTGTCCTTTAATGACAATTTTTCACAATTTGTTCATCATATTTGCTAACTTTAAAAAATCTTCTCCTCTGAAACTACTGAATGGATTTGGTTAAAACTTAGCATGGTTGTTCCTTAGATTATCCTGCACAAAGTGTGTGCTTTGATTTTTGATCCGTCAAAAAACATGGCCGCCGTTACTTAAAATAGAACATAGGGGTCAAATGCAGTTTTTGGCTTATATCTCAAAAACGAAAGCATTAAGAGCAAATCTGACATGGAGTAAAAATGTTCATTAGGTCAATATCTATCAGCCCTGAAATTTTCAGATGAATCAAACATCCAATTGTTGGGTTGCTGCCACTTAATTGGTAATTTTAAGGAAATTTTGCAGTTTTTGGTCATTATCTTGAATATTATTATAGATAAAGATAAACTGTAAACAGCAAATATGATCAGCAAAGTAAGATCTACAAATAAGTCAATTTGACCAAAATTGTCAATTGACCTCTTTAGGAGTTATTGCCCTTTAAAGACTTTTTTCACAATTTGTTCATCATGTTGACTTACTTTAAAAAATCTTCTCTTATGAAACTGCTGTATCAATTTCAGCCAAACTTAGGCTAAATGAGTTTCAGAGTTTCAGAGTATCTAGTATAAATTTTATATTTCATTTCCTTGTATGTCAAGAAACATAGCTCCTATGGCTAAAATAGAACATAGGAGAAAATGATTTTTTTTGCTTTTGAAGAAAATAGGACGATTCAAAGAACATTTAAATAAATTGAAAAGCCAAAATAATCATTGATGAGAGATTAAACCAAAAAAATTCAGGTGAGCGATTCAGGCTCTTGAGAGCCTCTTGTTTACAACTAGTTTGTGCATTTTTTGTAGTGTCTTGTTGAGTCTTTTTGATGTATCATACTTCATTTGAAAGCAAAATTAATACTTTAGATTTAAAGATGTCATAATTTAATGGAAAATAAGATGTCAATTGATATCTTTAGTTAGTACAATTTCATCTAATAAGCTCGCACTGCGAGCCTTTAGTGAATTTATTATTATTATTGAAATTAAATAACGAGAGTTATAATCAAGCGATATTTAAATCCAATAGTTGCTCAATGATTTTCCCTTATCAACATTATGAACATATAGCAATTTCATATTACATGGTGCAAATGATACTGGATGTTAAGCAACCAACAATCAATCATTTTTTTTTAGAAAGTCACTTCATTTAAGGTAAATATCATGATTATAGATGGTTTGATTTATCAAACACAAATTTAAGTTTTATGTTTCTAATTTCATGGATTCATATCGAGCTGTCAACAAATTTCTAAGTAAGTAATGATAATCAACCCCACGGCCCACTAAAATACTTCACAAAGATCGACAGACAAGTTAAACATATGTCTCTCGAAGACAAACTTCAAAATATAACTTTAACTATATACTATGATGAACTTATTGTTTTCTTCTTTAGGAGGTACTGTGTGTTTGTCAACAAGTATATTACCTGATATAGTACTATCCCAATCACTTTGTAACAGTGTTGGTATTACACTACTTTGTCAAGGTCTCGGGAGTATCATTGGCACACCTGTTGCAGGTATGGTCATTAATAAGTATAAATGTGACATTTTCTTCTTACGGATCTTTGAATTTATTTGTCAAAACATTGTATCCATTTGAAAATATGGAACACCATAATCAATAATTTTTAATGAAAGTCTAATCGTTAGCTAATCGTAATTACGTGGCACTTACGTAAAGTGTATATTCCTTACTCTTGAAGATCCAGTGTTACATGGAAATATGTCTTTGTACATTTTTCATAAATCAGATATTTAAACTCTTTAGACAGTTTTACACATGCAAATTCTGCTTAGATAGTTTCAATCAAATGTTGGAGAAGTTCGAGAAATAAGGATCTAACTGAAATATCTTCATAAAACATTCACTCTCTAAAATGACGAAATGAAATTTTAGATCAAAGAAAACAAAAGATACTTCATTAAGATTGATCACGTTTAACGCGGGAAATTTAAATATGAAGATATTTGAATACCTGTAACATTTCGAGAGAACAATTGAAAAAAATATATTTTAGAAAATAAAGGCAATTTACAGACTGTGTGTTTTTTTCAGAAAGGCCTGTTGAGGTCTCGTGAAAAGTTATACAAGTACAGTTTAAAAATATGTAGATAAAATTTGATTAGTATAACGATGACTTTGTTAACGACATTTATGTTTTGCTTTTTGCAGGAGGGCTGATAGAAATTGTTAGGAATGATGGTATAATTTACATGTATGGCGGTATAACGTTCCTTTTGCTTTTTGCAGGAGGGCTGATAGAAATTGTTAGGAATGATGGTATAATTTACATGTATGACGGTTTAACGTTCCTTTTGCTTTTTGCAGGAGGGCTGATAGAAATTGTTAGGAATGATGGTATAATTTACATGTATGGCGGTATAACGTTCCTTTTCCTTTTTATGGAGGGCTGATAGAAATTGTTAGGAATGATGTTATAATTTACATGTATGGCGGTATAACGTTCCTTTTGCTTTTTGCAGGAGGGCTGATAGAAATGGTTAGGAATGATGATATAATTTACATGTATGGCGGTATAACGTTCCTTTTGCTTTTTGCAGGAGGGCTGATAGAAATTGTTAGGAATGATGGTATAATTTACATGTATGGCGGTATAACGTTCCTTTTGCTTTTTGCAGGAGGGCTGATAGAAATTGTTAGGAATGATGGTATAATTTACATGTATGGCGGTATAACGTTCCTTTTGCTTTTTGCAGGAGGGCTGATAGAAATTGTAAGAATGATGGTATAATTTACATGTATGGCGGTATAACGTTCCTTTTGCTTTTTGCAGGAGGGCTGATAGAAATTGTTATGAATGATGGTATAATTTACATGTATGGCGGTATAACGTTCCTTTTGCTTTTTGCAGGAGGGCTGATAGAAATGGTTAGGAATGATGGTATAATTTACATGTATGGCGGTATAACGTTCCTTTTGCTTTTTGCAGGAGGGCTTATAGAAATTGTTAGGAATGATGGTATAATTAACATGTATGGCGGTATAACGTTCCTTTTGCTTTTTGCAGGAGGGCTGATAGAAATTGTTAGGAATGATGGTATAATTTACATGTATGGCGGTATAACGTTCCTTTTGCTTTTTGCAGGAGGGCTGATAGAAATTGTTAGGAATGATGGTATAATTTACATGTATGACGGTATAACGTTCCTTTTGCTTTTTGCAGGAGGGCTGATAGAAATTGTTAGGAATGATGGTATAATTTACATGTATGGCGGTATAACGTTCCTTTTCCTTTTTATGGAGGGCTGATAGAAATTGTTAGGAATGATGTTATAATTTACATGTATGGCGGTATAACGTTCCTTTTGCTTTTTGCAGGAGGGCTGATAGAAATGGTTAGGAATGATGATATAATTTACATGTATGGCGGTATAACGTTCCTTTTGCTTTTTGCAGGAGGGCTGATAGAAATTGTTAGGAATGATGGTATAATTTACATGTATGGCGGTATAACGTTCCTTTTGCTTTTTGCAGGAGGGCTGATAGAAATTGTTAGGAATGATGGTATAATTTACATGTATGGCGGTATAACGTTCCTTCTGCTTTTTGCAGGAGGGCTGATAGAAATTGTTATGAATGATGGTATAATTTACATGTATGGCGGTATAACGTTCCTTTTGCTTTTTGCAGGAGGGCTGATAGAAATGGTTAGGAATGATGGTATAATTTACATGTATGGCGGTATAACGTTCCTTTTGCTTTTTGCAGGAGGGCTGATAGAAATTGTTAGGAATGATGGTATAATTTACATGTATGGCGGTATAACGTTCCTTTTGCTTTTTGCAGGAGGGCTGATAGAAATTGTTAGGAATGATGGTATAATTTACATGTATGGCGGTATAACGTTCCTTTTGCTTTTTGCAGGAGGGCCGATAGAAATGGTTAGGAATGATGGTATAATTTACATGTATGGCGGTATAACGTTCCTTTTGCTTTTTGCAGGAGGGCTGATAGAAATGGTTAGGAACGATGGTATAATTCATATGTATGGCGGTATAACGTTCCTTTTGCTTTTTGCAGGAGGGCTGATAGAAATGGTTAGGATTGATGGTATAATTTACATGTATGGCGGTATAACGTTCCTCTGTGCTGCTATGGCCATGATTCCAGTAATTTATATAACTACCTCAGAAAAACATAGACAAAGATTTCATCAAAAAGTTCTGGTTACTATCGAATCTAGTTTACCAGATATCATTATTAACGTTGATAGACGACATTCAAAAACTAACACAGAATGGGTTGTAAATGTTTGAATATGCAAAAATTACAAAAAAAAGATCTGATTTTCATGTTCAAAATATTTTCTTAATTTGCTTGCATATTAATACATGTAATATGACAACAGACTAATCAACCCGAAAACCGTCGTTATGATGAAGCTGGTAAGTCCTGAACTCTATACAAATCATATTGATAGCTTAATTCAGATGTTGTTGTTAGTTCTATAACAGCAAGTTAATTTATTTTTTTAGCTTTTATATTTTGTAAAATAAAAAAGTTTTTAATTAACAATTCTGTGTCATTTCTAACCATTGTCTCTCCTATATATGATTAATTCTAGCATATAAGATAACAATCATCCTACATTCTCAATATTTTGACTGATTTGTTTAATTTTCTACCCAGTTCCGTGTTTCGTCTACAAAGGGCTGATTAGTGACGTTCGTATCAAAAATGTTAAAACGGCTCAACAAAGAACGTAACTGAAGGACCCAAAACTACCGAAAGGATATACCAAAATACATCTAAGTACTCAAAAAAGACATATTCACCAATGTAATAGTTTTCAGGAAATTAAAATTGGTTCCTTACAAAAAGAGGCAAGATATACCAAAGTAATTTTAAAATTCAAGTAAGTCAATGGCCAACTTACAACGTCATGGTAAAAAAAATGACAAAAAGACAATCAAATGTATACAAACACACGATAGAAAAGAAAAATCTGAGCAAGACGAATCACACTTAATCCCGGGGTTAGCTTAGGTGTCAGACCACCAATTAAAAATCCCTATCTGTTCAACCAAATTTTGCAATTTTCACAGCTTTCTAAATATTTTACCTTAAGTTTAACTTCATAGAAACCAGGTATATATTCTAAATTGTACATGTATCAGCTTTCTACATGCCAATTTTCACCATACCTTTAAAGCCTTCTAACAAAATAACTGACCTTCAAACAGAGGTACAAAAAAAAAACCTGGTTTTCTGGAACTCTAAAATTAGTATACTATGGAACGCATTAATCCTCAATTTTAAATGCAAACTCATAGACAAGTAAATTTTGGCTCAAAATTATCTAGATATATTTCTCTTTCACCAAAAGTTTCATTTCTGCAAATTTGTTGGTTAGTTTAAGTAAACAAGGACATCAAAAGCACTATTTTGTGTCAGAGTAGGGCTACTTTTACATACGTTCTAAATTGGAGGGAGTAATTGGTGGTCTGACACCTCTAAGGTTCTCTAGATAAGTTGACAAACATGCTCCACATGTGAGACTTGAGGTACTTCTACAAAATAGGTTGATAATATGAAAATAAGAGTAAAACTATGGTAAGATAGCATCCGAGACAACCCTCTAACTAGAACAAGGACACATAAGTCAGAAATTTAGGGGTGTATACAACCTTTAACAATGAAAAAAAACATACTGTATCACAAGCTATATAAGTCCTGAAAATAACAAATGTTAAGCAATACAAACGAGGACACTGACAGTCTGGTTAAAATACAAAAACAAATAAACGAAAAACATAAGATATACAGCAATAAACGACAACCACTGAATGATCAAGTCCGGACTTGAGACAGGTAAATACAAAACGTGGCGGGGCTAAACATATTTGCGCAAAACCCTCACTTTTAGTGCTATCAAATGATGAGGCATTAAGCGGATAGGTACTCAACACTAATTTAACGCTGAGAGATATTACCAAATTTGTTATCCATCGGTAATGTACATTTTCTAAACCGGACACCTGATTGTATATTGTAAATGAAACAAGTTTTTTTAATGATGGGTAAAAGAGACCATTACCGGTAAAAACAACGAAGACATTAAAAATAAAACAATACTTAAAATCGTCCCAACATAAGTTATATGGTCATCACCACGAATTGACTGATCCGAATTTCTTCATAACCCCATAACTTCCCAAAAGGTTTTTGCTGTCTTGGATCCTTATGTATTAGAATAGTAATGATCTGTAATATAACCGATTATGTTTTACATAAAATTGTTACACTTTTATCTTAGTCGGTGATGGATGCATAGTGGGGAATGCTTACCGTGTTGATACACTCGGTATTACTCCTTTTTTAGTTTAGTTTTTGTTTGTTACCTTGATTTATATTTTGTTAATCACTCTAACCTGTTGGACGTTGATAAACTACTGTTGTCTAAATTTATATCACTAACTAAAACCTTCAGTTCATACATTGAGAAGATGATAATGAATATAAATAATGTAACACATAATTAATATTCTATTGTATATATTGGACAACAGATTACAAGGTCAAATTCATATCATTATTCGAACAAAACAGACAATGTAATGTCAAAAAGGAATAACACAACATCAGTATGCATTAAACTACTAGTGATTATACAGAAAAATTAAAACTAAGCAAAGCTTACACAAACAAAAACAAGTACATACAATATGCATTATCACATATATTCTAATTTGCAGTTTAAAAAATATTTGTACCTGAAACATTACAAATGAGTGATTTATGAATAACGTTTCGGCAGTGTAAATATCAAAGTAATCAGCAAGTGACCGGTTTGTAAATATCAAGGTGACTTACATTTTACCTTTCAGTTCGACCCAGCTCTATATGTTTCAACTACGGTTTTCAGAGAAATTAAGAAGAACAAATAAATGAGTGTGACACGAGTTGGGTGAAAGGTTTGATGAAAGTACCTGGTCCAACTATACGAAGTGCTATTGCAAAGCAAACAAATGAAAGTCTTTCTTTTTTTCTCCCTTTTAACGACAAATTTCATATTATTAGTTACATAGTGTGCTAGTGACCTAATACGGTATATATGGGGTCAGTAAATTCCATATGGGGTGAGAGCGAAGCTCGAATCCCCATATGGAATTTACTGACCCCATATATACCGTATTACGTCACTAGCACACTATGTAACGAATTTATCTTACCGACTATCTTAACGTGTGAAATTAAGACTAGTGATTCTCAAAACGAGCAAGTCTTCAATACTGTTAGCGCTAAGAAATTACTTCTATTAATCCTACAAAAACAGATGCCAACAATAACGACTTGTAAGGTTTAAATGTGTTTTATGAATTTGTTTCAATCTGAATCATCAATTTCTTCGTCTGTTGGAACTTTTAAGATTTTTTCTCAGTACCGTTTTGTTTTTACAAAGGGACATAACACCATTACTAACCGTGTATTAAATAAGCCCCGCCCCCTTCTTACCTAATAAGGAATATAAAGGGACGTAACTCCACTACTAACCGTGTATGAGATAAACCCCGCCTCCCTACTAACCTAATATCAAATATACACGGTTTGCACGCGGACGCTTTTAACCAATCATATTCCTGGAAATGTATAGGAGGTAAGATAATGTCAAGTATTCACATGTTGATACCAAAGTCATTTCTCCAAATGTTGTCACATTTTGTCAACTATCGGTATCCATATGTTGCAACATAATGACAAATATCAAAATGTTGCCACACATTGTCAAATATCCAAATGTTGCCACATTTTGTCAACTATCCACATGTACTACACATTGTCAAATATCATTATGTTGCCACACATTTTCAAATAGCTTCATGTTGCCGCACATTGTCAAATATCCTAATTTTACTACACATTGTCAAGTATTCAAATGTCGCCACACATTGTCAAATATCCCAATGTTGCCACATATTCTCAAATATTAAAAAGTTGCCACACATTATTAGTTACATAGTGTGCTAGTGACCTAATATGGTATATATGGGGTCAGTAAATTCCATATGGGGTGAGAGCGAAGCTCGAATCCCCATATGGAATTTACTGACTCCATATATACCATATTACGTCACTAGCACACTATGTAACGAATTTATCTTACCGACTATCTTAACGTGTGAAATTGAGACTAGTGATTCTCAAAATGAGCAAGTCTTCAATACTGTTAGCACTAAGAAATTCTTCCATTGATCTACAAAAACAGATGACAACAATAACGACTTGCAAGGTTTAAATGTGTTTTATGAATTTATTTCAATCTTAATCATCAATTTCTTCGTCTGTTAGAACTTTTAAGATTTTTTCTCAGTACCGTTTTGTTTTTTATAAAGGGACATAACACCATTACTAACCGTGTATGAAATAAACCCCGCCCCCTTCTTACCTAATAAGGAATATAAAGGGACGTAAGTCCACTACTAACCGTGTATGAGATAAGCCCCGCCTCCCTACTAACCTAATATCAAATATACACGGTTTGCACGCGGACGCTTTTAACCAATCATATTCCTGGAAATGTATAGGAGGTAAGATAATTATTATTATTTATATTAATATAGACCTTTTCTTTTCGCACTAGTTTGTTTCTTTCATATTGAGAGAGAAAACAAAATCGATAAAATCACAGTAATAAAGATATAACTAGGTCTGATGATTTAAATTGTGTACGTGCAACCTGTTATTTCCAGTACAGCCAAACATGAATACATGTACTTGAAACGGAGAACGAATAATATTTTCTCACATTTAAAAAACAAACCAGATTAAGTTAAAAAGTTTAATTGACTTTCTGTAAAACGATACGAGTGTTTTCAACTTCCATCTGTAAACTTTCTTTAATGATTTGTTAAAGGATTACTATATATATGATACGGTATTCCAGAGCTTATATTTACATCAAGGTTTACCTTTAAAAGAGATTGATGCTTTTAGGAAATCATTTATTCTTCAATGTTTCTAGATGGTAACCTTTATCTTAGTTTAATGAATGACAATTTAGATACGTTGAACGATTAAGGAATTTTATGTTATAAACACCAATGGTAATTTCAAATTTGCTGTAACAAAAATGGTATCCGTCTATCCTTAATTTTTACGAACGCAACTCGTCATCTTTTATAAGGGGGAAGGGGGAAGCAACATTTTACGTTTTGAATATGAAATAAGAGAAGCAATGACTGCCTACATTTAATGGAGCAGTTGGAGTTGTTGGGTGACTATATCCTTAGTGCACTTTGAAGTTGGAAAATTGATTTAAATAAGGCTCAATTTTTTTTTTACTTAAATCAAATTTTATGCCAGTCTGTTTATGAACATGTTTAAATGACTCAATTTAGATAAATATAAACAACACAAAGACTATTGCACCTGTACACTTTTAGTAATGTTACTTGTTAAACTTTAAAACTACATTTCAATGTTTTTAAACACACGGTACTTTTATTTCAACAATGGATTGCAATGCGTATTGTACGCATGTATTTGTGGGATGATCCTATGCAAATTAAACATGTATAACCCGAGTTCCATTTTTAAACATATTCTAATATAGCAACAGGATAAACATATTGGTAAAATACAAAAATATCATAACTCCGCGGAAAATTCAAAACGAACAATGCCGCAGAAATGACTGTATTACGTGATATAAATGCAGCACAAATAAACTAGTACATAAATATATAGTATAATAGTACATAACAACATATAATAACAATAATAACAACTATCACATGAAATTAATTTACGACAGTATATATGACAGCAATAGAATAATGATCTGTGCGTCACACGAATGTATCAACGCCAGAAAAAGTGACGTCAGGTGAATTTCTAAAAATAAAATATGAAATTACACGTATCACAGACATCTATAATTGAAGAAATTGATAAATAATTTAAATTTCTTCTAAATCTAAGAGGAGCTGGGAATATTCAGACATATATATAATAAACTTCAGTTGAATGTTTCGTTAAAGTCCAGTCTCTTAATTATATACAGTTGAAAATTGAAAAACAACATCACATTAAATGAGAGCTTTTCTGTGCAGTAGCAGAATTATTAGAGTCATTTTCAGTGTAAAGATATATTTCATGTAGCAAAATGAATGTGACACATTTTACATTATGTAAAATGTCATCGTCTTTTCAAGATCAAATAAAATTGTTGATATGTATTCGCGAAGAGTGATAAGGCTGTGCATGGTTTTTTTGGTTTTTTTTTTTTTTTTTTTATTTGCAATAGTAAACATTACGTTATTATTAATTCTAATATTACAGATGAAAAATAAAGCAATAGTGGTGGGGTTTATATGTTGTTGAGCCCTTATCACCTATTACTTAATATTAGACAAAGTTGTTACATCACAACATATGAACAAACTGTACACACCAGTATCAATTGGCTTAACTCAATAATAAATCGATACGAGCACACAAACAACTGACGTAAAACAAAATAGAAACAAAGCGTCGAAATAACGGTACTTGAAGTTACTGTAAGCTAATTCAAAGCAAAATACAACTATAGATTAACCTTTTTCTCCCTGAGTTAAGAATGTATCTTAATGAGCGCTTATGTGCTTTGTCTATGGTGTGTTTTTGTAAATTTTCATAGTAATTAAGATAATAACACAATTTTGACTGCAGTTTTCCAATTCCTTAGTGCATTATTTTTGGTAATTTATAAGAATTTAAAAGAAATTATAAACATGCATCTGCTGAAGAGTTACTTTTAGATTGTGTTTAACTCACTATTTATACCACTGTTAGGCTTTTGCACAAATCTTTTCATAATAATGATTTTGATTTAATGATTGGAAATACACCGCGTGATTTGATATTCTTTTTATAAATACTGTTTTTGTATCACTGCGCAAACGCGAGCATAGTGACGGATCTAAGATGTTTATTCGCCTAACATGCTTCTGTTAGACTGGCGGAATTGAGTTGATTTAAACGAAGTTCGCAGATAATGAAAGTTTATAAAACAATGCTTTGGATTTCAATCGCCATCTTTATAATACCACAGATAAGATGCAGCGGTGAGGTTATTTTATATTCTATGTTTCTTACTTTTACCACTATTTGCGTGTTTTAAATTGAAAAACAACAAACAGGAAACTTTTTTTCATTTTCTATCATTCATTTGCGGAAATCAATTTAGTATATTGCCAATATAGAATGATTTGAACCAGTACACAATATATTCAATAGTGTATAAATCAGCAATCATTGTACTCGAGATTTGTCAGCGGCGAAAAGTATGGACGAAAATATGCTATATATTTTAAAAGTCATCAAAAATACTCCACTTCACGTATATGAAAAAGGGCGCTTGAATAAAGATAACAAAATAAAGTTAGAAAACTGTAAATACTGGTTAGTTATGTTTGCGATATATTTCAAAACTCAACAAATGTCATCAACACAATGTATGAAAGTCTTTGATTTTATCGAGTCGAGAAAATAATAGCAGAAGTGTTCCAAATAACAAAATCAATGAAAATAGGAATGTTTGGATTCTTGTCTCATTGACGTATACCCGGTTTACTAATACAAATACATGTAGTGGTAAAACAAAGCTATATACAAACACTATACATTTAGACCGAGGTTTTAATTGCACTAAGCAGAATATCAAATAAAATTGAGAAAGGAAATGGGGAATTTGTCAAAGCGACAACAACCCGACCATAGAGCAGACAACAGCCGAAGGCCACCAATGGGTCTTAAATGTAACGAGAAACTCCCGTACCCGTAGGCGTCCTTCAGCTGGCCCCTTAAAAAATATGTTCACTAGTAAAGTGATAATCGACGTCATACTAAACTCCGAATTATACACAAGAAACTAAAATTAAAAATCATACAAGACTAACAACGGCCAGAGGCTCCTGACTTGGGTTAAACATGTTTATGAGATCTCAACCCTCCCCCTATACCTCAAGTCAATGTAGAAAAGTAAACGCATAACAATACGCACATTAAAATTCAGTTCAAGAGAAGTACGAGTCCGATGTCAGAAGATGAAACAAAAGAAAATAAATAAAATGACAATAATACATAAATAACAACAGACTACTAGCAGTTAACTGACATGTCAGCTCTAGACCTTAATTCAACTGATTAAAAGATTAGTCTTCATCATATGAATATCAGGCACAATCCCACCCGTTAGGGGTTTAGTATCATACTATCATAAAATATATGAGAAGAACATAACCTGTGTCATGCCAACAATTGTTTTTTAAATAGATGTGTTTAGTTCCGATGCATAGACCCTATAAGTGAATCAATATTAAAGCCAAAATATGCAATCTTTAATGACCTGACAACAGTATCGTAACTATATCCCTTCTTAATAAGTCTGTTTAAAGGTTTTGTAAGCTTTTGAGGGGAATACTGACATTTTTGTAGTTTGTAAAGAATATTACCATAAAAGATTGGATGTGAAATACCTGAACGTATAAGATGTCTGCATGTTGAGTTATATTTACGAATTATTTCCTTATACCGATGATAAAATTTAGTAAATGTTTTGACTAGTTTGTGATATCAAAAACCCTGGTGTAATAATTTTTCAGTAATACATAAATTTCTCTCGCTAAAATTTAATAAGTTGTTACAAACACGAGCGAATCGTACAAGTTGAGATAAATAAACACCATAAGATGGTGACAAGGGAATGTCACCATCTAAAAATGAATAATTAACGATAGGAAATGAAAAATCATCTATTTTATCATATTTTTTTGTATTAAACTTCCCGTTAATGATATAGATATCAAGATCGAGGAAAGGACAGTGGTCATTGTTAGTATTAGCTTTATTTAAAGTAAGTTCAACAGGATAAATTTCTTTAGTAAAAATACTGAAGTCGTCATTATTATGAGTCAATATATCATCCAAATATCTAAAAGTGTTGTTCAATTTTTGTATCAAATGTTGTTTCGATGGGTCTTTGCTAATTTTTTTCATAAATTGTAAGTCATAACAATACAAAAATAGGTCCGCAATAAGTGGTGCACAGTTATTCCCATTGGAATTCAAATAACTTTACGATATACGGAATCTCCAAAGCGAACAAAGATTTTATCAAGTAAAAATTCAAGCGCATATATAGTATCAAAGCATGTCCAATTGACATAGTTCTTTTGTTTGTTGCTACTAAAAAATGACCTAGAAGAGTTTGAACATATGTACTCGCATTCTGACTTTTTAAATGCCCAGTTAATTAGGGATGTGATTTTTTTCTTAATAAGAGTATGAGGCAAAGTGGTATATAGGGTAGAAAAATCTAAACTTTGAAAAGATTTAAAATCACCAATATATGCATGCAATTTATCAAGTACTTCCAATGAGTTTTTGACACTCCAAAAGTAATTAATTCCCCTATTTTCAAAGGCCTTATTTGAACAATTTATTATCAGGTTTTTGATAGTACCAAGTGTACTAGTAAGTAGAATAGACAATTTATTAGTGGAACAATGGCTTGAAGATGAAATAAATCTATATTTGTAAGGTTTTTTGTGTAGCTTCGGAAGCCAGTACATAGCTGGGACTTTCATTGTATTTGGTTCTGCTTGTAAAGAAGTAGCTAAAAGTTTGTGTTTGTTACAGATGTCGTTTTCTGAAAATGAAGTCAGTTCGAATGTTGGTGAATTCGTGATTTCCTTTTGCAGAACATCAATAAAAAATTTACGTCAAACAATAATGATATTATTAACAGCTTTATCAGCCTCGACAAAACAAATTCTTTGGCTAGATCTTTAAGTTTATGTTTGATACGCGAAATAGGGTTTTTATGGTTGTTGTTAAGAGTAAAATGTTCTTTAAAATGTTGTATTCGAATATCAACTATCTTCATTACTGAATTAAAAAAAGAGTCCAAAGATTTTTTGTCCAGTTTTCCCCGTTTTACCCATTTCAAACAGAAGGTACGGAGTGAGTCGTTGGTGATATTACGACACTCATTCCAATTAATAATTGACGGGGGACAATATTTAGGTCCTTTACTGAGGAATGATTTTAACTCTCGGTCGCGAACGATGGTAAGGTCTCCTGTTATGAATTGTATTCAACATAAGTATACTTCTCATAGATGCCAGGATTGCTACTTGGTAACCCAGACAAGTGTTGCGTCTCAATAGATGATGCCGGATAGAATTGAACACATTAGCATATATAAAACCAAACTAAATATTCCCAGAGGCATGTATTTTCCGTTCCAAGAAATAGATGTATTCGGACAAAATTAATACAACACAACTCAAAACATTTTCCTGAATTAAAATTGTGTTTTCCAAAACTTTATCTAACTGATCATTGGTGCTGGAGAGAATTTCAGTGGTCTTCTTGATAAACCTCTCAACCACAAATATTTAAAATTAAATGATATATGAATACTAGAAAACTTGAGGATATATATGACATAAATAGGTCTAAATAAATACTAAGTATCCAAATTTATCTAAGTTCATCTGATGTCAATTCTGCCTGAGGGAGTTGAAACGTTGATTTCGAAATATATTCTAAATTCACCAACGTTAAAAGAAAATTAAGTGTGAAAGACATTAAGACATTGTCAAGAGGATTCGATTATCAGTTTCAGTCATGCGACACTTACCCACTCGACCCAGTAGGAGTTTGTGGGATCCCCTCAGCTGATGCTTCAAAATTAGAATTGTTCTCTTAATCGAATGTTAAGATTTGAAAATTGATCAAAGTTTATTTACTTATTTGTTAATCCTGCTTGCTGATTGTTTTTATATAAGACTCATCAGTGGAGCTGGAATATAAATAAGGAAAGTAAAATTAATAGCAAAGTTGAGGTATAATAAGCTCTGAATATTTAGAAAAAAAAATATACCAAATGTAGTAAAGCCTTGGGTTAGAATGACCTAAGTGTTAGTCTATCCAACATTTTATCAATAGGTAATTTACAGAAAATGAACTTATCAGTGATATTTCATGTCAATTTTTATCATTGGGCTCGTTGAAATTATGAAATGAAGTAAAACTAGTAAATCAATATATATGTATAAAGGATTTAACAAACACTGCCTCAGAAAATATGATTTTGTGAATAATGATAAAACTTAGTAGATATAATAAATTTTACTTTCTAGTAGATATAAGATGTGGTATGAGTGCCAAGAGGCAACCCTCCATCCAAGTCACAATTTGTAAAAGTAAACCGAAAAAGTACGGTCTTCAATACGGAGCCATGGCTCACACCGAACAGCAAACTATAAAGGGCTACCAAATGACTAGTGTAAAATCATTCTAACAGGAAAACCAATGATCTAATCTATATAAAAAACGAGAAACACTTATGAACAATATCAACAAACGACAACAACTGAACATCAGGTTATAAAAATAATGATAATAATAATAAATTCTTTGTTTAAAGAGGGTAACTCAATTAGTCTAATTTTCATTGAGGCCCTCAAACAAAATGCATGCATACAGTCAACATCCATACATTCATACAATACAATACAAATGGCAATATTTGTTTTGTTAAAGGAAAACAAATTATTTGACTTGCATATAATTTTCAAGAAAATGATTATAATGTTTCTTGAATAATTTCACATTACGACATTTTTTTATTTCGAGTGGTAAATTATTCCATACTTTGGTTGCAGAATAATGAAAAGATTTTTTATAGAAATTTGTGTTTGGTCTTGGAACAAAAAGATCATTATTAGAGACAGATCGTAAGTTGTGGTGTTGCACATCATCAATATTTAGCCTTGCTAAGTAATCAGGTGTTAGCTATATATAGTCCATTTACAATTTTATACATTAGAATTGATTGTTGGTATTTTATTCATTTGGTAAAAGCCATTTTAAAGATGAAAACATGAAATTAGATGGAATAGAAATATTGCATTCCAGTATAATTCTTGCTACTCTTTTTTTAAGTTTTATGATTCTATCTGAATCGTTTTGTAATAAATTTCCCCAAACTGAACTACAAAAGTCTATATATGGCGGAATATATGCATTATAAAAATAAGTTTAATGTTATTTATTTGATTTAAATATTGGGGAAAATTCCCCTTTAAAAAGGCCTCATATCAGGCGGAGAAATATACATCACAATGAAATGTACAGTACCTGTTGAAACCCGCAATCGATGGTGAACGAATTCGTTTGAGTATGGACTAAAATAACAACAATAAGCATAAAACACAATGATTTACAGGTTTTAAACAACATGTGAAATATGGTTTTTTTTAAATTGTAATAGAAATAAGTTTGAGTCGTTCCATGCATCGTTGTATACATTTGAAACAAGAACAGGTTGAAGAGGTCGTATGAATAATTGAATATAGTTTCGGCAATTGTTATTTAAATATTCATGAGGATAAGTGATATTGGGTCAGTGACTGTATATGACATAGAAATATACAGTCAACGCATTTTGACTGCTCAAATAGAACGAGTGCAGTATGAAGGACATTAACCATGTAAAACGAAAGATTGTTAGGTGCGGTTACATACGAAAATAGGTCAAAAAAAATATTCCCTTGAATTTGACAGTTGCAGGTAATTAATCCTACATTTCAATGCAGTAAAACCTTTCTTGGTCATAAACATATATCTTGGGTATTACAAAGCACTATTTTGTATTTGGTTTCTATAGAATATTTTAGAAACTTGAGGTTACATGGTTACTAAAGCTTGTACAAAGATAGAAAAGAGTTGAAAATAGATCGGTTAACTTCCACTGATAATTATTTTCTTATATGCAATGAAATGTAATGTGAATTTTTTTATATAGTACTGAACAGGATAAAACTTAACCCATGCCAAGTATTTCTTTATTTGAAACAAAGATAAATTCTGCACTTTTTTTGTGCAAATTTAACAAAGACTAATTGGGGAAATTCAATAGTGGTATTACACCATCAGTTTGTTCAAAGAGTATTTTTGAAAAAGGACGCTATTTTTAAACGGTGAAATAAGTACGAATATAATTAGATGGATGAATTTCATTTATATAAATAGAGACTTATACAATACATTTTTAGAGAGCGGGTGGTCTATATCTGCAGGTATTGTCGTATTTCTATATCAAGAAGTGTTTCATTGGCCTAATTGAATGTAAATTAAATTCATAACGTAAACCATCATCAAAGATATAAGACTCAAAAACACGGACAACATTTATGTAAAGCATAGCATGCTACGATCTATGAGTGCAGCTTACTTATTTGAGATGTCGTTTACTGTTTGTAAATGAATATTTTATTTTCCCTTATCTAGTTAATATTTCAATAAATGAAAAAGTAGGTTCCTAAAGATCAAAGTGAACTTTCAATCGGACTGAATCACGTATTTCTCTTTTGTTTATAAGGCATTCGTCAAAAGGATACAATATCCTGTTATCCTCATCATTAGCAGAAACGTATCCGTGACTAGATAATAGCTGGTGATGCCTTTTGTTATTGAAATAGCCACACACTAATTTGTTTGGTGGATGAAAAGATCTGTTTTATTGAATGAAACTTAAAAAAACAAATCTTATTTATTTTAATACTAAGATATAGAATGATCAAGACTATTAAAACGAAGAAAGTAATTGATTACTGAAAGATTAATCCAAATGTAAAATAACAAAAATACCGAAATCCGAGGACACTTCTAAACGGACTCTGACAGATGCACAGTTTGGATACCGTCCCGGATACGACACTTCTGATGCCTTCTTCTGTCTTCATTCTTGATTTCTAAGTAATTAAGAAAGGGTCAAGGTTTATATTGCTGTTTTGTTGATTATAGTAAAGCCTTTGGTAGTATTTTTGTGTTAAGTCGTGGTTTAGACTAGTAAGATATGGATTAATGGGAAACTTCTTAAGGTCCGAAACAGACGTCACCATGGACACGGTGTCGTCTGATACGGCAGGTGTCCCCTCATCACCAGACATGACAAATATCTCAAACACGACTCATTCAGATCATCGTCCTAGTGACAATAGCAATATTACACATATTCTCCTTAAAGACATTTTGGTGTTTGATGACACAGTACAACACTGTCGCATTTCAAAATGCGAGACCAAAGGCTGCAAAACTTGTGCTATTTTAATTACAGATGCTGAATTCACTAGCAATTTGACCAAGAAGTCATATTTTACCAGAAGTTACGATGATCTGAATTGTAAATCGATAAATGTCGTCTACGGATTAGAGTGCAACCTTTGCGGATTGGTATACGTCGGTGAAACGAAAGGAAGGCTTAACAAACGTATGTGCGGTCATAGATCAGACATAAACCTTAATGCTAACGACATTCTATACCAGCATTTCAATCAGCCCGATCATTCCATCGTTTCTATGACAGTTCGCATTATCGAAAAGATATACCATAGCTCTAACAATCCTAATCTTTCAACGACTCTCCGTAGACAAAAAGAAGACTACTGGATTAGACAATTGGGAACTGCAACACCTTATGGCTGCAATGACAAAATTGATGGTATAGGTATTCTATCTAGTCCTTCGTGTAACTCGGTGAATGTGATGAATATTTTCAACTCGACTCCTCGACGTAGACGCAGTCATGGTCATCGTCATTATACATCACCTTCTCTGCATGATGTCTCTATTAATGACTTGCTGCCATTCATACAAAAGCCGTTAGGTATTCATCACATTCGCACGAAACTTTATTCATTACCCCTTTCGAAACTTCATTCTCTGTTCAATTTATGTTTGGAATCCACTGTTACAAACCCTCATTCAAACCAATACAAACTTGAAGCTATAATTTCGGATATTGCAAGTCACAGACTTTTCAAGCAAGTTCGCATTGGAAAAGATGAAAAAGAGAAAAGATCTTTTCTTAATCTTTCCTTTGCCAACAAAGGTCTCGATGGCGTCAACCTAGGCAATATCCTTCATCATAAATTAGTGCAATCGAAAATACCTCCTTATTTCAAAGACCAGTCTGTACCAATAATTTCTTATACCTATACCAAACCTATTGCAACTAAAATTTTCAATTACAAACGCGTTTTGCAGGATCTCGATATTGACGACTTCAAGTCTAAACCTCCTGATTGCACTTGTGCTAGTTCCAAATTCACATATAATCCTGCTGGCCACGTTATTACCGGTGACCTTAACATTGTTAATAACACTTCTCTACGAAATGTGTTATCGAAAGGTCCCAAATATCGTGAGCCTAAATCCATCAATTGGAAATACAACTTTAAAATTTTGATGGATTCAGTCGAGGATTATGCCAGGCAATGGGCTAAGCGCGAGAAGGAAGACGTAGACACTCTTTCCGAATGGATTAAGGCAGTGAGGTCGTTGATACAAATCAGAATTAAGAAACTGAATGGGTCCATCAATGCCCATGCTACGTCAATCTTTAAAGACCCAAATGTTGCAAAACACCTATCCGACCTCCATGACAAATATGTTGTTGTCCCTGCAGATAAAGCCCCAAATAACATCGTTTTTGTGTGTAAAAGTCACTACATCAACTGCTTGATAAACGAATTAGGTATTGACAATTCACTTGGTAACTCAACATATACCCTCACGACACTTACCAAAGAGGAAATCCTGGATAATCATAGGTCTGTGCTATGTTCCTTTGGAATTTCAACCAAAGATGAAGAACTGGATCTTCCATCACTGTATTGGATACCTAAACTACATAAGTGTCCTTACAAAAAACGGTATATTGCTGGGTCTTCCAAGTGCTCCACGAAACCTCTTTCTAAATTATTAACATCAATTTTATCAGCAATCAAAGACGGGCTTCAAAGTTATTGTGAAACTGCCTATTCTAGAGGTGGCGTGAATCAGATGTGGATACTTAAAAATTCAAAAGATCTTTTAGAGTACATACAATCTAACTCTCTTTCATCTTGTAACAGTATTAAAACATTTGACTTTTCTACCCTGTACACAAGTATTCCACATTCCAAACTAAAAGACAAATTGAAAGAGTTGATATTACTTTGCTTCATAAAAAAGAATGGCCAACGTAGATACAAGTATCTTGTCTTAGGGAGGGATAAATCCTACTTTGTAAAGAATCACTCTGATTCAAACAAAAAATTCTCTGAAACTGATATTATCAAGATGCTTGATTTCTTGATTGACAACATATTTGTTACGTTCGGAGGACGTGTTTTTCAACAGACTGTCGGCATTCCAATGGGAACAAACTGTGCCCCTCTACTCGCCGACTTGTTTCTTTATTATTATGAGGCTGACTTCATGCAGGAACTTCTTAGGAAGAAAGATAAGAAGTTAGCAATATCCTTTAACTCTACTTTCCGCTATATAGATGATGTTCTTTCACTAAACAATTCAAAATTTGGTGACTATGTGGAACGCATCTATCCAATCGAACTAGAGATAAAGGATACTACAGATACAGTTAAGTCGGCTTCATATCTTGACTTACATCTAGAAATTGACAATGAGGGTCGGTTGAAAACAAAACTTTACGACAAAAGAGATGATTTCAGCTTTCCAATTGTGAACTTTCCATTTCTAAGTAGCAACATTCCAGCAGCACCTGCATACGGGGTATATATCTCCCAATTGATACGATATTCCCGTGCTTGCATTTCCTATCATGATTTTCTTGATAGAGGTTTGCTGCTCACAAGGAAGCTATTAAACCAAGAGTTCCAAATGGTGAAGTTGAAATCATCCCTTCGTAAATTTTACGGACGCCATCACGAGTTGGTTGACCGTTATGGAATAACCGTTTCACAAATGATATCGGATATGTTCCTTACGTCGTAACTACAATCCCCTTCCCTTTCATGAATATGACCTACCGAATTAGACTATTTACCGGATTTGTAATCACTTAAGCAACACGACGGGTGCCACATGTGGAGCAGGATCTGCTTACCCTTCCGGAGCACCTGAGATCACCCCTAGTTTTTGGTGGGGTTCGTGTTGTTTATTCTTTAGTTTTCTATGTTGTGTCGTGTGTACTATTTCTGTTTGTCTTTTTTATTTTTAGCCATGGCGTTGTCAGTTTGTTTTAGATTTATGAGTTTGACTGTCCCGTTGGTATCTTTCGTCCCTCTTTTCTTACTGTTATTAAATTTATGTATTCAAAATTGAAAACTGTTTTCAATGTTATACTTGCTTGATGCAAGGGAAATCTTTATCTCCATTATTATACTCGTTGTATGTTAAAGATATGGAAGTAGAGCTTATTAATAATGGCTGTCAGTCTTATTAATTTGAAATCTTTAAAATTATTTTTACTTATGTACGCAGACTCCACTGTTTTATTTAGTGAGAACACAGATGATTTGCAAAATATGATAATAAATGCTGTTAACTCTTCTTCAAAGGAATATGGTTTATATATTAATATATATAAACTAAAGTAGTCGTGTTTAGAAATAGTGGATGTGTAAAAGTCAATAAAATAAGAACCAACTTGATATATGTGACAATTGTGTATATTTAGGTATCCTTATAATGTTAACCTAGGTTCACACTGCCGATCAGATCAACTCGATGATCCCGATTGTCCAAATTTCCACGACCAAGCTCAACCAATCGGGCCTGTTTACGACTTCTACATGACCGCCATCCGACTGTACACGACCTTAACTCGACCATTCACGACTCCTTAATGACTCCATCACGACTCCATCTATATTATTTCTAACCATTGTCTCTCCTACAGATGATTAATTCTAGCATATAATATAACAATCATCCTACATACTCAGAGTCCCAATATTTTGGCTGAATTGTTTAATCAGATCGCCGATACTTACAAATGTACTATCGATATTATTATAGATACCAGAATTGAAATTTTCTACCCAGTCGCGTGTTTCGTCTACAAAAGGCTGATTAGTGACGTTCGAACCAAAAATGTTAAAACTGCTCAATAAAGAACGTAACTGAAGGACCCAAAACTACCGAAAGGATATACCAAAATGCATCTAAGTACTCAAAAAAGACATATTCACCAATGTAACGGTTTTCAGGAAATTAAAATTGGTTTCTTACAAAAAGAGGCAAGATATACCAAAGTAATTTAAAATTCATGTATAAGTCAATGGCCAGGTTAAAACGTCATGGCAAAAAAAATGACCCAAAGGCAATCAAAGGTATACAAACACACCATAGAAAACAAAAATCTGAGAAAAACGAATCACACTTAAACCCGGGGTTATCCTAGGTTCTCTAGATAAGTTGACAAACATGCTCTACATGTAACACTTGAGGTACTCCTACAAAATAGGTTGATAATATGAAAATAAGAGTAAAAATATGGTAAGATAGCATACGAGACAACCCTCCAACAAAAACAGGGACGCATAAGTCAGGAATTTAGGTCTGTATACGAACTTCAACAATGAAAAAACATACTGTATCACAAACTATACAAGTGCAGAAAATTACAAATGTTAAGCAATACAAACGAGGACACTGACAGTCTGGTTTAAATACAAAAACAAATAAACGAAAAATATAAGATATACAGCAATAAACGACAACCACTGAATGATCAAGTCCGGACTTTGGACAGGTAAATAAAGGTAAACATATTTGCGCAAAACCCTAAATAATCTTAGTGCTATCAAATGATAAGGCATTAAGCGATCATAGCGGATAGGTAATCACTTATTTTACGCTGAGAGATATGACCATGCAAATTTGTTAACCATCGGTCGTGTAAATTTTCTAAACCGGAAACCTGATCGTTAGTGATATTTTGAAAATGAAACATTTTTTTTTAATAATAGGTAGAAGAGACTGTGACCGGTACAACAACGAAGACATTAAAAATAAAACAATACTTAAAAATCGTCCAACATAAGTTCTATGGTCATCACCACGAATTGACTCACCCGATTTTTCTGTGAACCCATAACTTCCCAAAAGGTTTTTGCTGTTTAAGATCCTTATGTATTAGAAAATTTAACCGATTATGTTATATTCCCAATTGTTACAATTTTATCTTAGTCGGTGAGGGGTGCATAATAGGGAATGCTTACTGTGTTGATGCACTCGGTATAACTCTTTTTTCTAGTTCAGTTTTTTTGTTTGTTACCTTGATTTATATTTTGGTAATCAGTCTATCCTGTTTGAACGTTGATAAACTACTGCTGTCTAAATTTATAAAGCTAACTAAAGCCTTCACTTCATATATTGAGAAGATGCTAATGGATAAATATAATGTAACACATAATTAATATTCTATTATATCTATTGGACAACAGATTCCAAGGTCAAATTCAAATCATTATTCGAACCAAACAGACAATTTCATGTCCAAAAGGAATAACACAACATCACTATGCATAACACTACTATTAATTATATCAAAAAGTAACATAAGCAAGACTTACACAAACAAAAACAAGTACATACACAATATGCATTATCACGTATATTTCAATCTACAGTTTAACATGTACTAATAACTGAAACATTTCAGAATAACATTACTATAGATATCAGAGTAATCAGCTATAATTTGTCATATTAAAATATAAATCACGTCATCACAGAAATAAAGATGTAGTTTTTTACGATTTATCAAACATGCAAATAGAGAGCGAAAAATATGTTCTCACATTAAATAAAAGAATTGAAATAATTTACTGTCAAAGATACAATGATAAATTCAATGTCATTCGGACGAAGGACAACTCGTTAAATATTGACGTTAGCCGAAAGTCGAAAACCCAAAAGAAACATAAACAAAACAATTTGAACATTTACGTTATCTTGAATTGTAATGATTTCCGAGTACATGTAATTGTACATCTGTATTCCACGAAACTGTAAACAAAAACCGACTGCACGCAATTTGTTTATCGACGATTCATTATTTTGTTAGCAACAACCAATTACATGTAAATAGTTATCAACGGAACCAGTATTATGATGCAAAACCCCAGACGCGCAATTATGTAATCCGTACATCTACACTCCCTTAAACAGTTAACTCTCCCGCTATATAAATGTCCATCTATTGAATTATTCAAGGTCTGTTGACAGTGTTCATTGTGCAACTATCTAATTGTTTTTGGTGGGGTTCGTGTTGTTTATTCTTTAGTTTTCTATGTTGTGTCGTGTGTACTATTGTTTGTCTATTGTTTGTCTGTTTGTCCTTTTCATTTTAGCCATGGCGTTGTCAGTTTAATTTCGATTTATGAGTTTGACTGTCCCTCTGGTATCTTTCGTTCTTCTTTTGTACGTACTTGCAATAAACCAAGAAGAATAAAACTTCTTTATATCTAAAAATCACCAGTTAGGTTGGGTAACCTTAGCTGTATTTGTCAAAACCTTTCGAAATTTAGGGTCCTCATTCCTCTTCAACTTCGTACTTTTTTCGCCTTTTAAACATTTTTTGATTCAAGCGTCACTGATGAGTCTTTTGTAGACGAAAAGCACGTCTGGCGTAAGTGTAAAATTACAATTAAAATTAAAATTAAAGAGTTTATTTGCGTTGATACGAGCGTCAGTTGTGAGTCTTTTGAAGACGCAATACGCGTCTGAAGTACATAATTTAGGTACCATTGATATTTTAAATTGAAAAAAAGTGATACGAGTGTCTTCAACTTCTAAATGTGGTTTGTTACATGGATTTGGCGATATTCCATCAGCATTTTTAAAAAGAGTATATCATAATCTTATGTTTCAACCAATGTTAACTTTTAAAAGAGGTTGATGCTTTTAGTTGATTATTGATTTGTCAAGTGTTTTTAACGGATGATAATTTAGATACACTGACCGATTAAGGATTTTATGTTACAAACGACCATGATGATATTGCATTTGCGGAAACAAAATTGGTATCAGGTTTTTTTTATGTTTAATAATGATTTACAATACCTTCTAATCATTTGTTTGCATTCGTCTCTTGAAGCGTAACTTCACTGTTACTCATATGTTATCCCTCTCGCAAATTCTAATTTTTTTGCTATTTTCACATTTCTTGATCGGTATGAGAAAAACATGTCTCCTAACAAGTTTAATATCTGTTCTCGGCAAATAATTGGTAGAATTTAATTGTGACGTCAAATTTTCTTGGTTTCTTCTGCATTTTCCTATTGTGACGTCATGAAAAAAAGGCGACATGCCTGATGACGTCACCTATAAAGAACCATCTTTCTGCAAATCTTTGAAAAGGAAGGAAAAAATTATTAAAGAAACAGATAGCGCCACTAAAACTCATGTATTACAATATTTCTCTACTCTCAGCAGTTTAATTTCAATTATTTAAAAATCTCTGCAATCCTCTCTTTTTAAATATTAAAACTTAACTGTCTCGAGTAAAGAAATATCGTAAAACACTTGTTGCAGTGGTGAAATCTATATGCAAAGGTTTTTGTACTTGTCTTTTCATAATAATGATTATTTCACTTGATTGTGCTTCAAATATATCATGTGATGTGGTTAGATTTTATTTTAAACAAAGATTTTTCAGTATTACTGCACAAATGCAGCTATAATGACGGAGCTAAATGTAAATTTGTTTAACATGCTATCCGACTGGCGGAACTAAGTTGATTCATATCCAGTTGCAACAACGCATAAAATGGAAGTTTATAAAATACTGCTTTGGATTCCAATTGCCACCTTATTTATACCACAGATAAGTTGCAGCGGTGAGAGGTTTTATATTCTAGATCTTACTGTTATTAACTTGCATTTAATATTGCTTTTCATGTGTTTTCAATTTAAAACAAAGGACGAAAAAGCGAACTTTTTTGTTTTACCTTCTGAGCCAGAATTTGACAAAACAAGTGCATTTTAGTCTTTTATTTTGGATATATATAGAGCGAAAACGATTTTTTTATATATACCAATTGAAGATTGAAAATCTTACTATGACTTAATTTTCTAGACTTCTCATTTTGTATGTCTAGAACGCACTTCCAGGTTAAACTAATAAGTTGAAGAGTAAGAATGTCAATTCTAATACGAAATTGCAAAATATACAAAACTGTTAAAGTCATAAGAAACGAGTGACCCATGAAAAATAATGTTATCCAATTCTTGCACCAATGCATGCATATATCATAAATTTAGTCTTCTGTGCACGATTTTATCATTTTTTACGCAACCATATCGTATAATCGTCAATTTTTTTTTCTCTCTGTCTGTTATGAAGTGAAAATATGACAGCTACTTAGATGTCGTGTTTTGAAGCCGAAGTTTTCCGATTGTCACCTTATAGTAAACAAATAACATAAAGCATGGGTATTGAGCACGTGTTTAACATGTACAATCAGATAATTGTTTATTTAAATGACAGATACATGCGTATTGCGATCACCGGATTTTTACGAGGAGGGTAACGCTCGGGTCACTATGCATACGGAAAATATGTCGGCGAATTGCTTCCTAGAAGAAAGCAATCAAAAATAAGTAAACTTCTTCTAATTGTGGACAAATTAAAGAATTTTCTTCAGAAAAAAGTATATGTACATAAGTTGTATAATGAAAACTATCCAATTTGTTATAGAAAACATTTGCATATTTTTTTTAATTTGAGGTTTCTTATGACTTTAACATCGGTTGGTTGCGTTTTGGGTATATTTTTAAAACTATACAACTGTCATTATTGTAATATATAAATGTGTTTGATTTTATCGAGAAAAAAATACCTTTAAAAGTGATCCAAATAAGTAAATCAAACTGGATTCCTGTCAACTTGAAGTATACCCGATTCAGTATTTATTAATACATAAAGCAAAAACACAAAAAGCGGTCAACAAAAGCTTTAAACTATATACAATATCGATATGATTAAGTCGATATTTCAATACACCTTATCGCTATCTGTCCGCCATTACTGGATATCACACAGGTTCCCGTAAAATTTTGACGTCATAAAACAAAATATCTGACGCCACAACGGAAAAGTGATTGTTGTATGCGTCAAAAGTTCAAGCGGCCGGGTCAGCCGGGATTAGCGATAAGGTGTATTGTCCTAAGCATATAATATATGGAGAGAAAAATAGCAATAAACACAGACTATCAAAGATTTATATTCAACATAAGGTGCTATATTAAATTTAAACGGCATAAGTCAAACTAAAGGTTTCATTGAGGATGTGTTGTTCGTTCCAAGAAGAATGTGTTTTTGAGCAAGATTGATACTGCTGCATAATCATTTGTTTCGAATAGAAATTGTTTTGGCTTAAGTCTTATCAAACTATTACTTGATGCCTTATCAAGGACGCTCAACACCAAATATTGAAAAGCAGATAATGAACAAAACTTGGAAACGTGAAGATCTACATGACCTAAACATTCTAAATAGGTATAAAGAAATACCAAGTATCCAAATCTTTGCCCGAGGGAGTTGGAACCTTGGTTTCTTAATAATTTCTTAATTCACCAACAGAGAAGGGAACCACAGAATGAAAAACCATAACTTAAATAAGGAGTCGATTCGTAGTTTCATCATGACTGGTTTATGTGTCGCCTTATACCCTCTCGAATTAATGGGATCCCTGGCGTACTAAATTATAATCCTTGTACCTTTGATAACTATTCAGTTGTTGCTTGTCACTTATGAATTGTTTGAACATTAGTAAAAAGGTTGTCTATATTTACTTGTTATTTACTTTAGAATGATATGATAGATTTTTTTTAGTCTTGGTTTTAAACAAAAGCATCAAAGATTCCAGGCTTTTGTTACGTCTCACGCTCCAATTCGTTAATATTAAACACACTATTATCGTTTATAACTTTTCAAAAACCGAAAATATCGGAAAGTTCTGTCAATATAGCAAATACAATGTATAGCTTTGGGAGGAAAATCCTTAATGTTTCGAAGTTTTCAACTTTTTAAAGCAAAGTCGCAAAAATACTAAACTCAGAGGAAAATTCAAAACGGAAAGTCCCTAACCAAATGACAAAATCAAAAACTAAAACACATCAAACGAATGGACAACTACTATCATATTCCTGATTTGGTGCAGACATTTTCTTATGTAGAAAATGGTGAATATGTAGAAAATGGTGAATTAAATCTGGTTTTGTAGCTATCTTTACCTCTTACTTGATATGTCAGTCGCATTAAATTCAATTAGATGGACAACGATGTGTGAACAATACAAACAGACATAATAGGTAAAAATGTCAAAAATAGGAGTAAAGCAGTCAACATTGTGATTGTGTTTTTATCTTAATCACTTCAAAAACAAACAAATATTTAAACAAACATTTACCATGGCACACTAACAACGTGGTGAGATGTATAAATACAGAGCCACGTCATACGTAAAAAAGAACCACATAAAGGCATAAAGACAAAGCATATTAGCTAAAATAAAAGGCAAGAATGCAAAAATTATCCTAGAACAATAAAGAGATGTATATTAAGTAAAGAGTCAGGTCAAATGGATACCACCTCAAACAGACTAAACAGTAAAAGTGAAGTTCATAAAGACAAATAAAATAATAGCATTACACGTTTTCAGAAATTAAATATGATATAAATTTACAGAAATATAATATAATACAAATGTACAGAAAATGAATACACTATCGCTAATTGATTTTACAACTCAAGTAATGGTTATTCGGTGATGACACTTTCGAAACCAAAACGTCTACCAGCAGTTCCATAGCAAACTTGTGGTAAAACCCCATTCAAAATACATTTACAGAGCTTATAATTACATAAGCGAGTTTTGTCCTTATTAAACAAATAACTGGCGCTCGAATCAAAACAACTGGAATGCCAAATTTATCATTCTATCACAGTAACTAGACAGACAATGCAAATATCAGTTATATTTAATTTCAACACAAAAGTTCTGACTAATTGTCTAGTGAAATGGCAGAATTTCATTTGTTAATTTAGCAACATCTTCAATGTTTATAGAGAATGGGTCGTCTGTAACTGCAGGTATTGCCGGTGTATAATAGCAAGTGGTGTTCCAATGGCTTATTCGACTGTAGATAAGAATCGGAAAAAATAACACTCATCAAAGATACGAGACTTATAAAATATGTTAAACATGTATATAAATCATTAAATGCTTAGTATACGACACACGATGTGTTTAGACTTTTGATTATACCATTTGATTTGGGGCCTTCCGTTTTGAAATTTTATATGAGTTTGATATATTTTGTTATTTTACCTTTATTCATGAGTGCAACTTTTTACTTGTGATGTCTTTTACTGTTTGTAGGTGATTTTTTTACCGGCCTTTGTCTAAAGAATATTTCAACAAATGAAAAAAAATAGGTTCCTTCAGATCGAATTCAACTTCCGATTGAATAAATCACGTATTTCTCTTTGGTTGATTCGTCTAAAGAATACACTATCCAAACATCCTGTTCGCCTTCGATTTGCGTGATGACTAGATACTATTAATAGTTGTTAATTCCTATTGTTATTGAAATATTCACATACTCTATTGTTTGTTTGAAGAACAGAGATGGTTTATAGAATTAATCTCTAAACAAATCCAAATCATAGTTATGTACTCAGATATGAAATTTATAAGATTAATGAAACAAAATAAAACGAAAAATTGATAGAAATTACTGAATATGTTGAGTTTTTTTTTCAATAACTACACACTCTTAACAATTGCAACTAAACAATTAATTCCCATATGTATTGCTGTATGCTCCTTTTAACATGAATAGGTATCATATGTGTTAATATCTTGAGACCGCGCGTTTTTCAGATTAATTTTTTTCTCCAAAATTTGGGTTTGGGACTTCATGTATTAAATAAATCCACATGAAATTTAGACACATATATTATAGAGTGCTATTTTCATTTCGTTAATCAGTGTAGATTTTATTTGTGATGTTGAAATTGACATATTTGAAATAACATGACCCTTAAGTATTGAACAAAACTGAATATGTGTCGTATAAAGAGGTGAAACGAGGGACTGGTGAAAAATAATATTTATCCAATTCTTGAACCAGTGCATGTATATATCATAATTATAAACTTAAGTCTTCTGTGCATGATTTTATCATTTTTTACTCAAAATATTGTATACTCGTCATTTTTCTTTCTCTCTCTGTCGGTGAAGTGAAAATATGGCAGCTCATTAATTTTCGTGTTTTAAAGCCGTAGTTTACCGATTGTCACCTTATAGTAAACAATCAACAAAGATGCATGGATATTGCACACGTGTATACCATATACAATCAGATAATAGTTTATTTCAGTGACAGATACATGTACATGCGTATTGAGATCACCGGAGTTTTACGAGTAGGGTCAAGCTAAGGTTATTTTGAAAACGGAAAATATGTCGGCGAATTGCTTCCTGGAAGCAAGCAATTAAAAAAAAATCTCGAATGAAGAATTTTAGATGGTGCACTTGATTCAAATTTGAACTATAAGCTGGTACTTTTTTTTCTAGATTGACTTTTTTTTTTAATTATCATGTATACATATTTGTTCATGGAAATTTGCTTAAAAAGGGACACATATCCAACAACATTAGTGCTTTACCATTTTCCTTTAAAATTCAATATCAGGGGAGGACATTGCAAAAACGGTCCATCAATTCATTTTCGTACCTTACAACCCAAAGTGCCATTTCTTTACGCAGCGGAATGATAAATTGTCCTGAACGCTGTTATCAGACAATATATATCATTGAAAATGATAGTATGCAATGTCCATGTTCGGAATTGTATTTCTTGAATATAAATATTATATCTACACATTAAAGGTTAGATTTTTCTGTTCTACAAATTATAACAGCTGACAAAACATCACACATTATGATTTGAGAAAATCTACCAGTGTTTTGTATATTTCATTTACCTGGCTTTTATATTATTGATCTGGTACTTTGATTTAAAACAAATTTTACAATGATTTTCGTTCGGTTTCGAATACTTTAATTTGAACATTATTTAACATCCCGTCAATGTGTTGTATTATCTTTCATTTTTAGCTAGTGTGTTTTGTTTATGCGACTTTTTGTGTTTAATTGGTTCTAATAACGTGACTCTGTACTTAAAAAGATCCCGTCAGTATGATATTGTTCTATCGTATGTCATTATGATGTATTTCTATTATGAATTAGAAAATACGTTGAACCACACACGTCAAAATTATTCAATCGCGTAGTGGAATGTACTATTTGTAGATTCTTATAAATTCTATATAACTTTTGGACTATTTTGAATCTCGGTCTATTTCTGAAATTAATTCTTACATACTTTTGATTTTTTTACCCTGTATGCTAACATTGCCCATGTGAAATTTTAAAATTGTTTGTATATACATCGAACGACAAATATATGTGACGTATAAAATGTTCTGACGTCAAACACGCGAATCAATGAATGTGTTTGTAGACAGATGTTTTTGTGTTCTGTTGAATTGTTCCGTTCATCATTATTACACGATGATGACTGATGTACCCATATTTTGACTATTTTATTTATTATGTCTGTTTAGTTCACGCATCATTGTAAATATAACGGAACTTGATGAGACTGTCAGCAAAGTGAGAGGTTTAGTGCTATAAAACCAGGTTTAATCCACCATTTTCTACATTTGAAAATGCCTGTACCAAGTCAGGAATATGACAGTTCTTGTCCATTCGTTTTTCATGTGTTTTGTCATTTGATTTTGCCATGTGATTACGGACTTTCCAATTAGATTTTCCTCTAAGTTCAGTATTTTTGTGTTTAACTTTTTATTATATTTTACTGAGTTCATTTACGTATTAAAAAGACTAGAAATATGAATACTTTGGATAAATTCAAACTGGAATATTGTGTCCTCACCGTCATTCGTTGTTTGTGCATTTGCATCCAACAAGTATTGTCAATATTGGTTTTAACCAGTACAAAGTTGATACTGCTTATTGACTTCCATTGAAAGTCAAATTTCCAATTGAAACAAACTTTCAACAACCCAAATGTTAACAAAAATAAATCACGGTAAAATATATAGTCCTTGATATGTGGAGGATGCTGATTTTGCATTATCGTCAATCATTCTATGAAGGTGACGAGATTTGATTAAGGACAGTAGCGTCAATAAAATCTGAACATATCCTAGTCTTTAGGTCTAAGATGAAAGTTTCTTATGCGAATCTTTACGGCATAGTCTTATTTAAATAAATTACACAGTGGGATACCCACTGAACGAAAACAAAAGAAAATTCACTCTTCGTATAATAGAGTCGAGAAAGACAATAATAAAACAATACTTGTGACGATATTGATTATTTCTAAATGATGATTGTTGTGCATTTTAAAGAAATTATTTGTTAAACTGTGTTATTAGAAATATTTATGCAAATACACAACGTTTTATGTTGAGCATTTATCGAGATAATTGCTTTAGAAGCTTGAAAACTAAAATTTAAAAACTGCCAATCTTTGCTGCTTAATAATTTAAAAAATATTGAAAAAGTCATGAACATACTAAATTGAAAGATCTTTCGGGTCACCAATTGTCTTAGTGTTCCAAAAAGTCATCAGCATGTTACAATTTCAAAAAGTATCTTTTAAAACCTTAGTCGAGCACACCGGTCTGCTTTTACCACATGTACATTCAATAGAGAACTATTGTCTTTTCGTCCATATATGACTATTTAAAAGTCTGGATGTGCAGGTTAAAAAAAAAGAGAACTAGTTTTCTAAAATATTACCTTCCTACTATTCTAAATGTAATTTTTAAGAAAATGTCGTCTCGAGTTTTGTACAAGTTATTATTTGCAGTCTTCTCGATCTATTCACATTTAATGTTTACATCGAGATAAGGTCTGTTTGACTTTGCTTAGTAATACCGCAGTCCAACTAGGCCACGATCGCACTACGATCTGTAAAATAAATGCAAATTTTGATGATCGTAGTACGATCGTGTAGATCGCAGTAAGATCGTTTCACGGTCGTGGTGAGGTCTTCAAGATCGTGATGAGCGTGACCAGCTTTGAACATGTTCAAAACAATCGTGGTGCGGTCGTGGCGAAATCAGGTCGCAGACGAAGCGTAACGAAGGCGTGATTCTATTTGGAGAGATTTTGAACGATCTCACAGCGACGTTATTACGACCTCACTACGACCATCACGTTCTCACCGCAACCCAACTACGCTTCCACTACGACTATACCACGTTTACACCACGCTGTTCAAGACCATAGAACGATTCTAGCACGCCCTTGCCGTCCTCATCACGCTCTTCTTACGACCTGGCTACGTTCATACTACGACCATCGTTCTCATCAGTGTCATTTTCACATAAAATATATTAAATTTCTCCAGGTTTAGTTTGTCTGTATGTAATTAATACTTCTTGTCCATTTTCTCTAACGGCTCAAAAATGCTTCTCGTTTTTATATAGATTAGACCGTTGTTTTTCCCGTTTGAACGCTTTAACACTAGTAATTTTTGGGGCCCTTTATAGATTGCTGTTCGGTGTGAACCAAGGCTCCGTGATGAAGGCCATACCTTGGCCTATAATGGTTTACTTTTATTAATTGTTACTTGGATGGAGAGTTGTCTCATTGGCACTCATACCACATCTTCCTATATCTGTTGACACATCTGTGTCATCTCTGCTAGTGTTCACTAAAATATCGTCATTTGAGCTTTAAGGACAAGCGAAAGGTTGTAATTTAGGTTGGATTGGTCGGTCCGACATCTTTGCTTGATCCGGAGACGTTACAATCAGAGCTCCCTCTGCCTCTACATCAACCCCGAGCACCACGCCCATGTGTTCTATAAGATTTAGGTGGCATGACAGTATTGATTTCGCTAAATCTACGTATTGACCAGAAATAGAAGGAATGGAACTGTATTGATATGGAACACGATGTTGACGTTTTTGCTGAGAACGTAGTAAGATCGCGGTATGAACGTAGTATAATCGTGGTAAGAACGTGCTATAATCGCAGTAGAAGCGTGGTAAGATCCTGTTGCAATCGGATAACTCGTGGTATGGTCGTAGTGAGAACGTGATGAGCGTAGAAAGATCTTGATAAGCGTAGTGAGGTCGCAGAATAAGCGCGGTGAGAACGTGGTATAATCGTAGCGGAATCGTTGTAGAGGCGTAATGAGGACGTAGAAGCATCGTGAAAGCAACGGCAATTTACATTTTCATGCCGCACATACCGCGACCTCACCACGATCTGAATTTATTTTAGATCGTGATGAGCGTGGTACGATCGTGGTCTAGTGGGACTGAGGCTTAACTTAATTTAAAAAGTGTCAATCTGTACTGCATATCAATCGATTCCTTTGGAATTTTTTCCCTGATTTTCTCTGATCTAGCTGTATATATTATATACGGAACAATAGCATGTTCCGGAGAGGTATACGCACAATAAAAAAGAATTAAGTTGGTACTCTAGGAATTTATTTGCATAGTAACATTTTCAACCAATTTGTACCAAGCTCCTATAGCCTGCTGTACTCGTCGTTTTCTACGTAAGGAGGAAAATAAAAACTTTGAGTGGAAATTTGGTTTTTATTTCAATACAATTCTTATATGATTTGCATGTTAGGGAATACGTTGATATGATGATTGGTCGAGATGACTTCCAGTAGTTCATCTTAACGTTGTTTATCGATAGACGACCTTTTCGTAACCAATGTAAACTAGATGGCGGCGATGATAACAACGACTTTAACAAAATTTATTTCATTGCACGTTAATCGTTAAATAAAATAACAAAAACAAAAACATTCGTTTGAATGATAATAAGAGTTTTAGGGAGCTACCATTTGATTTTTTATGGGGGGGCTAGGATGAAAATTTTTGTCCTGCATTTTTTTTAGTTGTAATCTCTGTCCTGCCTTTTAATTTTCACTCTATTCGGTCCTGCCTTTTTTTCTTCTTAGTTAATCCTGACTTTTTTTACCTAAATTGTCATCCTGCCTTTTTTTTTTGCAAAGTGTCTCATCCTGCCTTTTTTTTTACTCAAAACTCCTGTCCTGCCTATTTTCTTCAAATTTCATCCTAGCCCCCCCCCCCCCCCCCCCCCCCCCCCCCCCCCCCATAAAAATCAAATGGTAGCTCCCTTAGTAGTTATTTTTATCAGATTGCAAATTTCATGGAGTACTTTTTTTTTCTTTAGTCACACATATATTCATGCGCCAGGCCTATTCAATGATACAAATATACAATTTGCGTGTGATAGTGGTTACGAGTGTGGAAAAATATATTACTTATCTCCAATTTAAAAAAAAATAAGGATTAATTAGATATAGGAAGATGTGGTGTGAGTGCCAATGAGACAACTCTCCATACAAATAACATTTAAAAAGTAAACCATTATAGGTTAAAGTACGGCCTTCAACACGGAGCCTTGGCTCACACCGAACAACAAGCTATAAAGGGCCCCAAAATTACTAGTGTAAAACCATTCAAACGGGAAAACCAACGGTCTAATCTATATAAACAAAACGAGAAACGAGAAACACGTATATATTACATAAACAAACGACAACTACTGTACATCAGATTCCTGACTTAGGACAGGTGCAAACATTTGCAGCGGGATTAAACGTTTTAATGGATCCAAACCTTCTCCCTTTTTCTGAAACAATAGCATAACATCACAACAAAGAAAAACATACGATAAAATATCAACTGGCAGACTTAACTCAATCAAAAAACGTATGATTAAACAATGAACGAATAAATTTTGATCTGCGATATCTGAATACAAATGCACAGTTAATAAAATATTAGAGACAAACATTCATGACCAAAAAGCTAACAAACAAATTCAAACACAGGACATGACTGAGAAATATTTAACCAATCAATGTTCACTTTAGAAAAAAAACGGTTTTTTTATAATCTTTAAGTTTATACAAATGTTGTAAGAATAAGTGAAAAATTGAAGATATTACAAATAATCAAAGCTGGTGTACAGACAAGATCCATATAAATAAAAAATAACAAAAAAGCACTATATACAGTATCAACAGGTCGAATTAACAAGAAAATACGATTTGAGAGTACTCGCAGTTACAGTAACTGACAGCTAGTTAAAAGCCAAAACCAATTAATAATAAAAAATCATGCATCAGAGACTAAAATCGACTAAAACACATCACAGGGATTTAGTATTTTAACGTCATTAATAGTCAAAGAAGACATGACTTGTGCAATGCCAAAAATCAATGTATCGACAGGTAGTAGTATAGTGAAAAGCGACTTCTATAGAAATAAAAGTTAACGTGTCTGTGTCTCTATACATCTCGCCTCAAAAGATAATGAAATTTAGTTATGTTTTAATTTGCTAATGACAATATCAATATTAGTGCCAATGTGAACTATATTCAGAGATCTTATTACAATATTGGTACGATAACCCTTACTTATAAGTTTGTTTAAAGGTTCGATGAGTTTACAAGGATCACATAGTGATTTCCTCGCTTTAAGTACAATATTACCATAAAATTTAGGATGTGAAATACCATTTTTAATAAGCTTTCTACAGGTATAGCCAAATTTACTAATCAAATCTTTGTATCTATGAAAGAATTTAATACAAGTTTTAAGTAATTTATGGTATCGAAATCCCTGACACAACAATTTACCAGTGATGCATTGATTACGTTCGTTAAAATCTATGACATCAGAACACACACGGGCAAACCGAACGAGTTGCGATATATAAACACCGTATGATGGAGCCAAAGGCACATCGCCGTCTAAAAAAGGAAAATTAACAATAGGAAATGAAAAATCGTCTCTTTTGTCGTAAATTTTAGTGTGAAGTTTCCCGTTTGAAATTGAAATGTCTAAATCTAGAAAAGGACAACTGCTGCTGTTTATGTTAGATTTAGTTAAAGTAAGTTCGTTTGGGTAAATTTCTGAAGTATATTTAGAGAACTCTGGATTATTCAACGAAAAAATATCATCCAGATAACGGTAGGTATTTTTGAATGTATCAACCAAATGTAACAAAGATGGGTCTTTACTGAGTTTGGTCATAAACTGAGATTCATAGCAATATAGAAATAAATCTGCTATTAAAGGGGCACAGTTGGTGCCCATAGGAATACCTACTACCTGACGATACACTTTATCGCCGAAACGTACATAAATGTTATCAAGCAGAAAGTTTAAAGCTTCAATCATATCCTCACAATTCCAGTAAGTGTATCTAGCATACTTTCCTTTTTCGTTACAGAAAAAGGCCTTAAACGAGTTACAGCAAATAAAATTACAATGAGATTTTTCGAAAGACCATTTTATCAAATACAAAAACTTTTTCTTTATAAGATTGTGTGGAAGTGTAGTGTACAGAGTAGAAAAATCATAACTGTCAACAGAATTGTAAGGACCATTGAAAGCATGTATTTTATCTAAAACCTCTAAAGAATTTTTAACACTCCAAAAATAATTAATACCATTATTTTCATAAGCTTTATTACAAAAGTTAATAACCAGTTCTTTGATAGTAGTAAGGGAGGTGGTTAGAAGCACTGATAGATTAGTAGTAGAACACTTACTGGAAGCGGATATGAAACGGAATTTAAATGGTTTTTTGTGTAATTTCGGTAACCAGTACATGGTAGGGACTTTCAAATGTTCGGAAGATGCTTTAAGCTGGGCAGTGGCAGTGGTATGCTTGTTAACGATTTGACTCTCTGTGGTGCGCACTGACCTGAATGTAGAGGAATTGATAATTTCGATTTGAAGAACTTTCGTGTAGTATATGCGTCACACCACCACTACATTATTTGCTGCCTTGTCTGCCGGTACGAACACAAACCGCTCTGCGAGTACCTTGAGTTTGTTTTTTATTCTAGAAATGGGTATATCATGGTTCCTATTATTAATTTCAGAATTGTTTTCTAAATGAGATATTCGAATATCAACCGTATTCATAATTTTATTCAAATAACTGTCTAAAGATTTTTTATCGGATTTTTCACGTTTGCACCAATTTTTACAATAGGCAGACAGAGCGTATTTAATGACCTGACGACACTGTTTCCAATCTATTGTAGATGGAGGACGGTATTTCGGTCCTTTCTTTAGAAAAGTTATGACTTCACGGTCATCGACGATGTTGAGGTCTCCTGTGATAACATGACCATAGGGAACATATTTAAAACTAGATGTTTCGCAATCTCAAATGGAAGGAACATTATTTTCAATATTGACGTCTGTTGTAATTGACGTATAATTGAAAATCAAATTTCTGCTCGTTTTTTTTATAAGAATACGAAATAATGGGTTGTTCTATATTATCAAAATATGGAGGTATTAAGCTATAGACAGAAGAGTCATTGAATATGCTAGACAAATTAATAAAATCAATACCTCTATTATACCTTTTTAAAGGAATTTATTGGTCACTGTGTATAAACTGGAATAAGTCACTCACAAACATATCATAAAAGGACATTCTGTTTTGTGCGTGAATTGGTCGTGTTTGTATACCAATAAATTCCTTTAAAAAGGCGTTTAATCCTATATTATTTCTATTTTACTATTTATCAAAACGTTGTTTTCCTGATTCCATAATTGATATCGTCCTTGCTAGAATGGAACAAACATTGTGAAGATCTTGTTTTGAATATTTACAGGGGAGGTAATATTTTGTCCCTAGATTTCCCATTGTACCGCATCGCATTATATGTGTTGATCATTCAGTATTGGTTTAACACATATTGACAAATATAATCTTATTTTCTATATAGAATTGAAATATTGTGACGTGGGTTTCCCATGTGTGGAACCTTGTAAAATTTGTGGAACACCTAGTTTGTGTCATTTGTCCGTAAGTTGTTTGACAACATTATTCAAACTTTGCAGAACGATAGCACAAAATATAAATGAGTTACATATTATTTTGATGTACATTTCAATTATTTTTTGAAGGAGTAAAACGCAGTCTCATACCGGTATTTTTTTGTAAGAAAATATTGGAATTAATTAGTTGATTAAACAACTAAAATTTTTATCAATAATTCAATTATTGTTTTATAAGATCAGTATAGAATCTACAAAGGGTATAAAAAATATATAAGCCTGACAAACATATTTCTCAATTTCATATTTGTTCTAATGTATTTTTCCTTTTTTCAGATAGATTTTCGTATTGGTCTAGGAATGAACACCTCACCAACTATTTGTCAACAAGAAATGAAATTTATACACTGAACTCCAGTAGTAAACTCATGTGTGTAAATGAATGCACAAAAACAGCGAACTGTGTTTCTGTGTTTTACATAGAAAAATCATGTCGCCTAAATAATGTTTATTTTACAGGAAAAGCTGAATTGGTTCATAAACCCGGATCTGAGTATATTGCATCAGGTAATCTCTACATATATCTCTTCTTGATGCACAATAATTTTACAAATCAAATTACACCAAAAGGATAGGGAGGTGTAATCCATTAATCAGACAGTATAAAGAGAAAACCGGCGTAAAAAGTAGGGCTGCAGGATGTTCTGGTCTTATACATGTACATTTTGTAGTTTTGTATGTTAGTAGTATTTACACCAAAACATTGACTAGTTTGAAACGTAGAGAGTATTTAAGCAAAGACATTGTGTAGTTTTATATGTGATTTGTATCCAAAACATTGAATAGTTTGATATACATGTAGTATCTAAGCTAAGACACTCGCTGGTTATTTTAACAGAATAAATGACTTGACCCCAACTTTAGCTAAATCTGGTTCGAGCTTTATATTCTTTAATATAACAGGTTAATAAGTCATTACGTCTATCTGATATATGACATGATATCCTAACATGTTTGCATGTACCTAAACACTGCTTATGATATCATCCACGAAATGACCAAATATTTTCAAAGTATAAAACCTAGTACAATCATTGAAGAAAACCAAGAAAGGCCAACATCACAGTCAAACATATACAGTTTATGCATCAGGAAGCCGAGTAAGATATCAGTCAGAGGAGGCCGTTATTTAGCATTTTCATTGTCTACTATACATTTAGTATTTTCATTGTCTGCTATACATTCAAAAATACAATCATCCTGTGCATTAAAAGCTACAAATTATTAAAAACAAATTAAAATCCTTCATTAAAAATCATTTGTTGTATATTTTAGTAACTGCTTGTTCATCGAATCCGTGTCTGAATGGCGGCACATGTTCACCATCTGAATCTGGATCTTCCTTCACATGTGACTGTTTGTCTGGTTCGAAAGATAATCTATGCAAAGCAGGTATACATATATATGTTAAGATGATATATAATATGTTGGGATGTACAAGTACCCGATCATGTCCATTCTGTGTTTTGTCAGATATATTTCTATTTTTATCCTTTTGATGGGTTTTTTCCAACTTACTTTCATAGTTTCTTCTTTTGGTGTAAATGAGTTTTAATTCCCCGAGAGTATCACCAGCTCAGTTGTGCTGACATGAATTACCATTGATATAGTCATATTTATAAATTAACTGTTTCCAAAACTATTGAATTTTTGTAATACTAAGGCTTTTCTACCTCAGGAATAGATAACCTTAGTTTTTTTGGCAAAACTTTAAAGAAGTTCGGTCCTCAATGCTCTTCAACTTCGTACTTTATTTTGGCCTTTTAAACTTTTTTGGATTCGAGCGTCACTGATGATCAGTCTTTTGTAGACGAAACGCACGTCTGGCAAAAATATAAAATTTAATCCTGGTATCTATGATGAGTTTATTTACACCGATGTCCTTTGTTAGGGGAAGATCAGGATCACGCTCAAATGTTTAACCACGCAACATTTTGTATGTATGTGCCTGTCCCAAGTCGGGAGCCTGTAATTCATTGGTTGTCGTTTGTTTGCTATGCTATATATGTTTTTCTTTCTTTTTTTGTACATAGATAGGGCCGTTAGTGTTTTCTTGTTTGAATAGTTTTGCATGGGTCATATCGGGACATTTTTTAAATTACTATGCAGCGTGGGCTTTGGTTTCTTGTTAAAAAAGGTCTCATTGGCAATCATACCACATCTTCTTTTATATAGAAAATATGCAATATGGAAAGCCACCTTTTGTAAAAGACCTAATTGTTAAATCTTATTTAATTCCGTCTACCATAGTAAATACTACCGGTATCACTATTTATAAAGATTAATTTAAATTGATTATATAATTGACCTCGTGTATATATTGTTAACTAGGTACTCAGTGTTGTGGGAGAATATTAGTTCTTCGATCTAGTGAAACCTTAAAAAAGAACATGATTTCGTTGTTAAAAATTGTCGTTGTAGTATGTGTTGTCTTACCAACTTAATGGTACATTCGTGTTCCTTTATCAGAAAGTTTATTCCATTTGATTCACAAACAATGCCTGGAAGGAAAATAACTTTTTTCATGAAGGTAATGATAAGTGTTAAGCACATACCGAAAAAGTATTAACTTTATACTCACACAAAATGTCACATTCTGAGGTGGTTACACTAGGTTGAATTAATAGCTAAAGAATTAACGACTATAATGGAGTCCTTAACAATTTCTATAACCGCAAAAAATGTAGTTAGTGAGATGAGACACTTTCACCAAGGATTGAACAAGCAATTCGATATGCTGACCGTAAATCCTGGATCTTGACATCTGTATCTTAAACAGGAAGCTTACTACCCAAATTTATGACAAAAGAGATGATCTTGCATTTCCTATCGTTTATTATCCATTTTTAGATGGCGACGTTCCCTTGTCATCATCGTATGGTGTTTATATATGTCAACTTGTTCGATTCGCTCGTGAATGTAATGACGTATTTGATTTTAACGAGAAAAACAATTCTGTATTACTGAAAAAATATTACACCAGGGTTTTCGATATCACAAACTTGTAATAACATTTGCTTAATTCTATCATCGGAACAAGGATACATTCGGTATTGTAATATGGTAAATTTTTATATTCTTGGCTTCAATTTTTTTTTCTATATATAAAAAAGTAGATGTGGTATGATTGCCAATGAGACAACTATCCACAAAAGTACAAAATGACACAGACATTAACAACTATAGGTCACCGTACGGCCTTCAACAATGAGCAAAGCCCATGCCGCATAGTCAGCTATAATAGGCCCCAATAAGACAATGTAAAACAATTCAAACGAGAAAACTAACGGCCTTATTTATGTTACAAAATGAACGAAAAACAAATATGTAACACATACACAAACGACAACTACTGAATTACAGGCTCCTGACTTTTACAGGGACATACATAAATAATGTGGCGGGGTTAAACATGTTAGCGGGATCCCAACCCTCCCCTAACCAGTGTTATAACAGTACAACATAAGAAAGAACTATAAAAATCAGTTGAAAAAGGCTTAACTCATCAGATGGACAAAAATACAAGTGGACGTTGCCGGGTACTTATACATCCCGACACAAAAAGACGCAATGAACAGATCTGAGAGTACTCGAAGTTATCTGACAGCTAGTTCAAAGCCACTAACAACTAATAAAAAAAATCATGTATCTAAGACTAAACTATCAATCCGTACACATCCAACATCCAATGGATTTAGTGTAAAGACGTCATAAACAGTCAGAGAAAAACATGACCTTGTGCAATGCCAAGTTACAGGTATCGACAGATTGTAGATCCATGAATATGTATATAACATACTAGTAATATTTAGTTAGCTTTTAATTTACTGATAACAAAATCAATATTTATACCAATAAAAACAATATTCAATGATCTTATTACAGTGTTGAATAGGTAACCTTTTCGAATAAGTTTATTTAAAGGAGCGACAAGTTTACATGGATCATTTCTAAATTTCCGTGCACGGTTAACAACATTTCCGTAAAAATGAGGATGTGCTATCCCGTTTGAAATAAGTACAACCAAACTTCAAAACCAAATCTTTATATCTATGGAAAAATTTAGTAAAGGTTTTAAGTAATTTATGGTAACGATATCCCTGGTTTATTAATTTACCAGTAATACATAGGTTGCGTTCGTTAAAATCAAAAACGTCACAACAGACACGGGCATAGCGAACAAGTTGTGAAATATAAACACCGTAAGATGGTGCCAAAGGAACATCACCATCTAAAAATGGAAAATTAACAATAGGGAACGAAAAATCGTCTCGATTGTCGTAAATTTTAGTGTGGAGTTTCCCGTTTAAAACCGAAATATCTAAATCCAGGAAAGGACAGTTATTACCGAATAAATTTGATTTATTTAAAGTAAGTTCCTTGGGGTAAATTGCAGCAGTATATTGAGAAAATTCTTGATTATTTAACGAAAAAATATCATCAAGATAACGGTAAGTGTTGTTGAATTTATCAATTAAATGCAATTTCGACGGGTCTTTACTGAGTTTAGTCATAAACTGTGATTCGTAACAGTACAAAAACAAGTCTGCTATTAAAGGGGCACAATTACAGACCATGGGGATACCTACAACCTGTCGATACACTCTGTTGCCGAAACGTACATAAATATTATCAAGGAGAAAATTAACAGCTTCAATCATCTCATCACACCTTCAGTAAGTATATCTAGCATATTTACCTTTCTCATTTGAGAAGAAGGCTTTAAATGAGTTGCAGCAAATATATCTACATTCAGCTTTACACTAGTACTATATGCCTTTTTTGTGCTTCTTTGTTACATATTTACCTATTAGGTCTGTTTGTTTTGTTTACAAATTGTTGTCAATATAATGGAGTTTGATGCGACTGTCAAACAAATGAGAGGTTAAGCTAGCTTTAAAACCAGGTTTAATCCACCATTTTCTTCATAAGAAAATGGCTGTACCAATCAGGAATATGACAGTTGTTATCCATTCGTCTGGTGTGTTTGAGTTTTTGATTATGCCATTCGATTAGGGAATTTCCTCAGAGTTAGATATTTTTGTAATGATAAATCACCATGCAGACATCTTATACGTTGAGGTATTTCACATCTATTATTGAATACTCTATACAAAACACAAAAATGTCGGCAAACACCTGAAATAGCTAAACAAACCTTTAAAAAGATTTATTGTAGTGACGATTTTGTCAGGTCATTAAAGATAGCATATTCTGGTATTAATAATGGATCAATCATTAGGTCTTTGCATCGGAAATAAACACATTTGTCCTAAAAAAAAACAGTTATTGGCATGCTACGGGTTATGTTCTTCTCATATATAAAGATAGTTTTCCTATGCGTATTGGTGTGTTTGTTTTTTTCTACATTGGCTGAGGTAATAGGGGGAGGGACCTGTATAACCCCGTCCCATATGTTTGCCTGTCCTAAGTCAGGGGCATTTGGCTTTTGTAAAAGAAATTCTTCATCTACATATTTTACAGTTAAGTGTGACCTTCATTTTTACTGTGCTACTACAGGGGCAAGCTTTCTCGTTTTGTTGAAGACCCATTGGTGTCTCGGCTGTTTTTCTATGGTCGGCTTTTGTCTCCTTGACACATTTCTCCTTTTCGTTCTCGTTTTAATTATTTTTAACGATTAAAAGTAAGTCGAGAAATGCATCTTTTCCTGATATATTAGTTTAATTTCGTGAAAATTAACCTTATAGGTTAGCAAAGTCATCATCGCCCCTGGAACTGTATCGTATGACCTTAATTGACATATATTGGCAATAATGTATTTCTCTCAGTTTAAAATGGCATTGGGAGTTAAAATGAACAAAACAAGAAGTACGTCATATTCTGTAACAAGCCTATGTATTTTAAACTTAGACAATACGACGTCATATCACGGAAACGTTACAACCACGGGGGGGGGGGGGGGTCTCTTCCTATATAAAGGTATATACATATGTGCCGCTGGAATGGGTCCCTTTTTTGATCCGTCAAATATATCAATGGGGTGCAATTTTACCGAGGAAATATATCAATAGGTAGTAATTGACCGATTGTGATATATCAATGGGTGATAAATATATGAATGGGTTATGATTTCGCTGTGAAATATATGTATAGGTAGGGATTTCACAATTATTCAATATATTAATGGGGGTGTTTTTAAAATCCCAGCTGCACACCTGTACCCAAAATCCCATGTTGAGACCCCCCCGTGGTTACAACGTAAAATTGAGAATGGAATACATACATTCTATAAATTTTGATACAGCGAAAAGATAATTTTGTTCGGAAACTTTTTTTTTTCGTTATTTGAACTTCTTGTATTTATTGTGAAGGTTCTTACATTTAACATGTTTGTTTCTTAATTTTTTTTAGCCAAAGAGGATTGATATCCGCATGAATAGCAGCGACGTCTCGGAATTTGAACAATAATGAGGAAATCTTGTTGGTTATTTTCGATACTTTATTTAACATCTTCCAACAATTAGGAATATGTTAAAACAAAAACTGTCGAAATATTTGTCATGAAATATTTTTTGTTTCCTATACATGATATACGTAATTAATTTATACAGACAATATTATTGTTCCTCATACGCAATTGAATAAAGTATGTTTTTCATAAAGTAAAAAACATATTTGTCCTGCGAAAACATACACAATCTGCAAAATTGTAGGACAGCAAAACTCTTTAGTAATCTCCGTATGGTATAACTGCCAATGAGACAACACTCCCCAAAAAACAAATGAAACTAAATGTGTTGCTACCTCCTATGTCTATTCGGGGTTCAGTTTTTTGTCATTCTATTCACAAACGAAGTGTTTTGTTATAATGTTTTTTCTACAATAGACAATTGTTTTACCTTTTTATGAATCAGATTTCGGTCGGAACACTAAAAGACTTGACATGGTAAAATTCCTGGAATATTAGGTTGATATTAATATAAATATTTGTATTGGTATTCTAATCTGCATGTATTAATGAAAGCTATTGGAAATAGTCAATTAAATATTGCACATAGTCAATGATTACATGTCCAAAGAACAATCACGTGTAGTTAAAACTGAGGTTAATTAACGACCATCCAAAGAGGTCGAATCAATCTGTGACTCCATATCCAGATAATCAGATTCCCCATTTAACATGATGAACTCGACTAGGAGCTGTGACACTGTTGGTGTTGACCACCATTATTAGCTGGCTTGGGTATTTGGTGGCTAATGAGGAAGTCCGAGTACTCGGGGGGACCACGACTATCTGCAGGAAATCTGGAAATGAAAACCAACAAATATACCTATCAGAAAATGCTCAACAATGAAGTATTTGGTAAACAGGAAATTGAAGTTAAATAAATCTAAAATTGCATTATGGTGTATTTCATGCATTACATGTTCTTATGAACTAACGCCCCAGTCCCACTAGACCACGATCGCACCACGCTCACCGCGATCAAAAATAAATTCAGATCGTGGTGAGGTCGCGGTATGAGCGGCATGAAAATGTAAATTTTCGTTGATTTATCGATGTAACTTCGTCCTCATTGCGCATGTTACGCTCTTGCAACGATCCCGCTACGATTGTAACACGTTCTCATGGCGCTTATTCTGCGACCTCATTACGCTTATCAAGATATTTCTTCGCTCATCACATTCTCACTACGACCATACCACGAGTTATGTGATTGCAACAGGATATTACTACGCTTCTTGTACGATTATAGCACGTTCTTACCACGATTATACTACGTTCATACCGATCTTACTACGTTCTCAGCAATAACGTCAACATCGTGCTCCATATCAATACAGTTCAATTCCTTCTATTTCTGATTAACACGTAGATTTTTCGGAAACAATACAGTCATGCCACCACAATCTACTAGAACACGTTGGCGTCTTGGTAGTGGTTGATGTAGAGGCAGAGGGAGCTCTGACAGTTACGAACTATGATCAAGCAGAGATGTCGGACCGACCAATTCAACCTAAATTACAACCTATTGCTGTTCTATCAAGCTCAAATGACGATATTTTAGTGAAAGATAGCAGAGATGACACAGATGTGTGAAGCATGGTTGAGCCGTTAGAGAAAATGGACAAGAAGTCCTAATTACATACAGACAAACAAAACCTGGAGAGATTTAATATACTGTATAGCGGGTTATGTTCGCGACGTGTAAACTTTTGCTTATTTTCGCGAATAGATCAAAAACGCCAAAATAGATTCTGCCAATTTAAAATTGTACATGCAAAGGTATTGATAAAAGTTTTGAATCCGCCAAAAATAATAATCGCCAAAATATTTCGTATACCTTATTCAATGAAAATCTCTAAATTTTACACCCGCGAAAATAACCCGCTATACGTTATTTTATATGAAAATGACAATGAGAATGATGGTCGTAGTATAAACGTAGTCACGTCGAAAGAATAGCGCAATGAGAAGGGCAAGGGCGTGCTAGAATCGTACTGTGGTCTTGAGCAGCGTGGTGTAAACGTGGTAGTCGTAATGGAAGTGTAGTTGGGTCGCGACGAGAACGTGATGGTCGTAGTGAGGTCGTAATAACGTCGCTGTGAGATTATAGCGCAGTCTCTCCGAAAGAATCACGCTTTCGCTACGCTGATTCTTTATAGTCTTTAACTATAAATGTTGATCCATTCTCTGCTCCTCGAATCATTGCAGATAATCCTGAAATATGTATAAAATAATTTAAAAAGTATGATTAAAAAGCTTTCCTTTTCTAAATTAAGAAAGAAAAAAGATGATTCTCGACCCATGATATAGTTTATAGTTTCCTTAAAGTCACTTAAAAGTAAAATCTCCAATACGATCAACATACAAACACAGCATACTGAACCTTTCATAGCTTAATATACCGAATGTGTTTTGCTCATTTTTAGAGGTCCTCTGACCATATGGTGACTTACAAATTGTTTACATCCTAGTATCTGCTTGATTGTTGTCTTAAATGGAAATCGTACATCTCCATTTCTTCAAGTCGATGATATGCAGCACCGTTGGTTTTGGGTAAAGTATCACTTGGTATCTATGATGAGTTTATCAACTTTATCCGGATGTTTGGAGTAAAGTTTTATCCTGTCCAGTACTATAAAAATAAATACACATAACATTTCACTGCATATAAGAAAATAACCATCACTGGAAGTGAACCAATCTAATTTCTCCACTTATTTAACCTGTATACAAGCTTTAGTAACCATGTAACCTCAAGTTTACAAAATATTCTATAGAAACCCCAAATAAAAAAAAATGGTGCTTTGAAATATCAAAGACATGTTTATGACACAGAAATGTTTTACTGCAATAAAATGTAGGGTTAATTACCTACAACTGTCAAATTCAAGGGAATATTTTTTTTTCGACCTATTTTCCTATATACAACCGGATGTGACGTACCATGATTTATTGGTATTACATCTTTACTCTGAAAATACTCATATATTGTTAAATTACATATTTTTTAACATGATCAATGATCATAACTGAACACTTCATTCATGAGTTTATCCCAAAACACTTATAATAATAATATTTATTCAGGAAAAGCCAATATATACAAATACATAATAAAACCTTAAAATATAGCAATGGTTGTTACATATATAGGTACCATTAATGCCAAGGATGACTCACGAATGTTTTATATAGCTTAGACCGTTGGATAAAATATGTTTTTTTAATTCATATCTAAATTTTATTTTTGAATTCACATTAATAATGTTTACATAATGTGGTAAATACAATTGAGAATGGAAATGGGGAATGCGTCAAAGAGACAACAACCCGACCATAGAGAAGATAACAGCAGAAGGTCACCAACAGGTCTTTAATGCAGCAATATATTCCCGCACCCGGAGGAGTCCTTCAGCCGGCCCCCAAACAAATATATATACTAGAACAGTGATAATGAACGCCAAACTAAACTCCAAATTGTACACAAGAAACTAAAATTAAAAATAATACAAGACTAACAAAGGCGAGAGTCTCCTGACTTGGGACAGGCGCAAAAATACGGGGTTAAACATGTTTATGAGATCTCAACCCCCGTCCTATACCTCTAACCAATGTAGAAAAGTAAACGCATAACAATACGCACATTAAAAATCAGTACAAGAGAAGTCCGAGTCTGATGTCAGAAGATGTAACCAAAGAAAATAAACAAAATGACAATAATACATAAATAACAACAGACTACTAGCAGTTAACTGACATGCCAGCTCCAGACTTTAATTAAACTGATTGAAAGATTATGTATTCATCATATATAAAGCATTCCATTTTTAATACAACTAAAACAGAAAGAAGAAGATTTTACATCTGTCTATAGATGTACTCGTCTATGATGAGCGAACGGGTTAAACTCCGCCAAGTAAAGTCAAATCAGACTTTTTATGTACGCCAGATCCGTGTTTTGTCACCAAAACAATGACGCTGAAATCAAACAAGTTAAAAAGGTCGAATAAGCACGCAGTTGAAAATATTGACAACTTTTACTTTAAAGATTTTAAAGGAAAATGATAATTTAATAGTCCCAAACAAAAATCTGTCATTCAGAAGTGTCGATATGAATAGTAAGTGCATCACGAAGAAGATACGCGTTTCATGAGGATTAGTGATTACATTTCATAGGAAAATAACCCGATATATGAGACTGTTTAAATCTGTACAAATGGACACCTATGGAAATAAAATTTAAAAAGTTACTTTTATAAGTAAAAAAAGCCTGGAATTACACATAACTTGTTTATGTAATTTTGTTGTTATTGTTTTAGTAATGCCCTTGACTAATTTATAAATAAATGAAACTACCTGTTTAAACCATCTATCAGAAATCTTTGATAAAATGTTATTCATTTCTGTAAATTGTACCTCTTGATGTGTTTCTGATGTGTATTTTTTTCTGAACTGATGTTGAGTATAAGAATAGTTGGTAGGTATGTACCTGTTTATATTTTAATGAAATCAATCTGAATGGGCAAATATGGCAATTTTGAATAGTATAAACTTGGGTCATTTTTATATAGATTAAACCGTTGGTTTTCCTGTTTGAATGGTTTTACATTACTAATTTTGGGGCCCTTTATAACTTGCTGTACGGTGTGAGCCATGGCTCCGTGTTGAAGGCCATACCTTGAATTATAATGGTTTACTTTTATAAATTGTTATTTGGATGGAGAGTTGTCTCATTGGCACTCATACCACTTCTTTCTATATCCATTGAAAACTTAGTGTATATGAGGGTCTGGCTGGAGTTTTCAATTTAGCTGCAAAAATCGTGTCTTTCAGAGGAAAGTGTCATATTATTTCACTGGACTATACATTTAAACAAAGACAATACGACTGAATATCACAGAAACTTTACAACATACATTTTTTATGACACATATTTATCTTTCGATTTTGATTCATTGGAGTGCTAACTCGCTCGGAACAAAAATTAATATTGACATGTACTAATTAGAACCGCTTGTATTCAAATATATTGTTCTTACATCTTTCTTTGCAGACAACGACTGATATTAACAGCACCAACATCCGTATTTATGGAGTATGCTGAAGAAATTCTATTGTTCATTTCAGATACTTACATATATAATCTTAAACTTTTACGAAACGAGCATCATGATAAAAAAAAACCGTCTAAATGTACGTCATTTCAAACAGTGGTCTATAGTGCTTTAGAAGATATCGGAAATCAATAAACCTCAAAATTTCCGCCTCATATTGGGGTATAGATTTCAGGTATCTGGTTAAGTTACTTTTTTGTAGAGTTTACATTTGCGTTGTCTCTGGTTTGTCATTTTGAACAATAAAATATGTTTAAACTAGTTGTCGCTTTGGTAATTATACCACAAATCCTTAACTTATAAAGTCAATTTAGAACTTGATATATTAATTGTAATATACTCCCAGTTTATGAAGACCTCTTGTATATTTGTCTTGGTGGTCGCTGTGTCATTGATTTTAAAACCAAACGTATCGTTAAAATGATAACGTAAGCATATATATCGTAACAATTAAAGATTGGAAATGACAAATGTGTCATAGAGACAACAACCAGAAGAGCACAAGCAGCTTACTGTCAACAACGCGTCTTCATCACTAAGAGAAAGTCCCCCATCCGGTTATGGGCCTCAGCTATCTCATAAACACAAATGTGTACTAGTGAAGCGAAAATGGACTTTAAAAACATAACATTATAATATCTTATAATCACATTATAAAGTACTTCTCTCAAGTATTGTTTTCACTTGTTTTGGTAATAGGAACATATTTTTTATGATATAACAGTGAAGACAATGTGGTTACAAGAAATATATTATAATGTTATGTTTTTAAAGTCAGGATACACTGTAAATAGTTGTGAAAGGTGGCATTCCAGATCAGATTTATATTGCTGGTATGAATAAAAATGATATGATCTCTAGTAAGACAACTATTCACATGAAACCATAGAACGTGGATGTAAGCAGCTATATGCCCAGATGTCTATAATGAGCCAAAGTCTTTTGCGTTTCGGGGCACAAGATTAAAGTTAAAGGATTATTTTACCTAGATAGAAATGAAACTTATTTAGAGTGGAGGTAAAGGACTGAACACTATTTTTATTTTGAACACATCAAATTACTGATAGATAGAAAGACAAACAAACAGACATAGCAATATTTATATGACAACTAAGGAACACTATGAAGGTGATTGCTTATTCATCCTGAAGGAGGGACGAAAGATACCAGAGGGACAGTCAAACTCATAAATCGAAAATAAACTGACAACGCCTGGCTAAAAATGAAAGAAGACAAACAGACAAACAATAGAGCACATGACACAACATAGAAAACTAAAGAATAAGCAATACGAACCCCACCAAAAACTTATGTTATAACAAATCCGGTAAATAGTCAAATTCGTTTAGGTCACATTCGTGAAAGGGCCCTTCCCTTTCACGAATGTGACCTACCGAATTTGACTATTTACCGGATTTGTTATAACATGAGCAACACGACGGGTGCCACATGTGGAGCAGGATCTGCTTACCCTTCAGGAGCACCTGAGACCACCCATAGTTTTTGGTGGGGTTCGTGTTGCAAATCCGGTAAATAGTCAAATTCGTTTAGGTCACATTCGTGAAAGGGCCCTTCCCTTTCACGAATGTGACCTACCGAATTTGACTATTTACCGGATTTGTTATAACATAAGCAACACGACGGGTGCCACATGTGGAGCAGGATCTGCTTACCCTTCAGGAGCACCTGAGATCACCCATAGTTTTTGGTGGGGTTCGTGTTGCAAATCCGGTAAATAATCAAATTCGTTTAGGTCACATTCGTGAAAGGGCCCTTCCCTTTCACGAATGTGACCTACCGAATTTGACTATTTACCGGATTTGTTATAACATAAGCAACACGACGGGTGCCACATGTGGAGCAGGATATGCTTACCCTTCAGGAGCACCTGAGATCACCCATAGTTTTTGGTGGGGTTCGTGTTGCTTATTCTTTAGTTTTCTATGTTGTGTCATGTGTTCTATTGTTTGTCTGTTTGTCTTTTTTCGTTTTTAGCCAGGCGTTGTCAGTTTATTTTCGATTTCGATTGTAGTTAGGACGTAAGGAACATACCCGATATCATTTGTGAAACGGTTATTCTATAACGGTCAACCAGCTCGTGATGGCGTCCGTAAAATTTTCAATGGGGTGATTTCAAATTCATGATTTCAAATTCACCATTTGGAACTCTTGGTTTAATAGATTCCTTGTTAGCAACAACCCTCTATCAAGAAAATCATGATAGGAAATGCAAGCACTGGAATATCGTATTAATTGGGAGATATATACCCCGTATGTAGGTGCTGCTGGAATGTTGCTACTTAGAAATGGAAAGTTCACTATTAGAAAGCTGAAATCATCTCTTTTGCATACAACTAAAGTTTGTTTTTTTTTATCTTAGAGGATAATATATGACTTGATGTTGTGATATAAATATAGATAATTAAGTAGATCAAGAAATAACTGTTAGAGAAAACAATTTTATAATTCTTCTTTAAAAAAACTGTTTAAATATTGTTGGTGCTTCTGATTCTTTATAGTCTTTAACTATAAACGTTGATCCATTCTCTGCTCCCCGAATCATTTCAGATAATCCTTAAATATAGATAGTATACTTATGTGTCTGCAAGGTTTTTACGGATTACGTTTAACCTACCATATCATGATTTATTTGCAACTTATTTTGTTCAGTAAGTGAAATCTAGTGCTTGTCTTAAACTCAAACCCTTCTACAAATTAGCATGGAAGTCGTTTACATTGAATTTATAAGATTATTTGAATATCTAGTTAATTTAGATTCGTTTGATGTGTTTGAACTTTTGATTTTGCCATTTGAATAGGGACTTTCTTTTTTTAATTTTCCTTGGAGTTCAGCATTTTTGTGATTTTACTTTTTAGTATTTTTTTTATAAAAACTATAAAAAATTAAATGAATATAAGAGAAATTAATTCACCTTTGCCTGACTGTGGTCTGAATAGACAAAGAATGGTTTTCTTCAAATCTACTGCCCTTCCTATTTCATACCCTACACCAAGAGATGGTTGTGTTACTTCGGCTACTAAATCTGCAAAAATAAAAAGAATATCTTGTCAAAATACTATCTCCTGTATAAAACTTAAAACTCTTCAAATGGAAAATAATAGCATCACTTGGCATTTCAGGGAATAAAACGATTTTACTTGAAAACAAAAGTATGTGTGTGATTCTCAGTTACAAATATGAAAAATCATGCTATGAGAAGAAAGCCCTACTAGTAAAATTTTATAATGAGATTCTTAGAATTTTTCAACATATTATATTTCTTTTGTGAAATTTGATAAAATCTCCATTATGATTTTTTTTACTTTAGATGTAATACTTATAACAATTAGCATTTTATATTCTCATCTATCTATATACCTACAGTCACATTCATTTAACCATTCCATGTCTCTGTCATGAATTTCCTTGTCACTTAAATCTTTTTCATCTTAAAAAAATAAAAGCATTAAATATAAAAAAAAAAAAAAAGAAGATGTGGTATGATTGCCAATGAGACAACTATCCACAAAAGACCGAAATGACACAGATATTAACAACTATAGGTCACCGTACGGCCTTCAACAATGAGCAAAGCCCATACCGCATATAGTCTGCTATAAAAGGCCCCGATAGGACAATGTAAAACATTTCAAACGAGAAAACTTAAGGCCTTATTTATGTTAAAAAAAATGAACGAAAAACAAATAAGTAACACATAAACAAAAGACAATCACTGAGAATTACAGGCTCCTGACTTGGGACAGGCACATACATAAATAATGTGGCGGGGTTAAACATGTTAGCGGTATCCCAACCCTCCCCCTAAACTGGGACAGTGGTATAACAGTACAACATAAGAACAAACTATAAAAATCAGTGGTAAAAGGCTTCACTCATCAGATGGACAAAAATACAAGTGGACGTGGCCGGGTACTTATACATCCCGACACAAAATGACACAATGAACAGCTGTTCAGATAAAGAATTACAATGTTATGTTACTGGTTTAATCCTGAAATTTATTTATAAAGCTTTGATTTTTCTTCTCAAAACACTTTTTTATTGGAACACATCATATTTTTCTAAATATGGAAAACATAACTGAGTTGAAAGAAATAGCTTGTGTCTAGTCAAATACAATGTAACATACATGTGCAAAATCTGAAATACTATAAAAAGTAAAATCACAAAACTGAGGTTGTAAGTTCAAATCCTAAACGTGGCAGGTGCACTCAACTTAAGTAGCGTTAAACACCAATCACTCAATCAAAAAAGTTATTTTAAGCACAAACGTAAACTTAATGTTGGCACCACCGAGGTCAAAAAGGGAATTGTTGTGTTACAAAAAAACACTGCAGACTTGACAATAAAAAGGTTTATCAAAAGTGTTCTACTTCTAAAGCAGATTTACCTTCTTCAACTGAAGAGTTGCCGACATGCTCTGTCAAAGCTTTACCATACTGTCTTAATTGTTCTATAAGTCTGGCATATAAATCAGCGTCATCTCTACCACCACTAATGCTACCCCCAAAATATATTTCCCTCGACATTGTTGCTGTAAAAACAAATCTAATATTAATAAATTGTAGAAAAAAACAAATTCAAACATACCTTACTCCAGGGCAAATTCAAAGAGAGAAGTCAATGAAAACTAACAAAATCAAACGATATTAAATCAAAGAAACGATTGAAAAACAATTTCTATATGACTTGATTCAGGAATTTTCTGAAGGAAGATATAGAATAAACCAGATTTTATAGCTAGCCAAACCTTCCACTTTTATTACAGTTACATTAATAGTTATTCCAGAGTTACATAAAAGGATTCGGCACGAAACGGGGAAAAAAGCTCGGCAGAGCCTCGCATTTCCCCGTTTCTAGGCCTCATCCTTATATCGTTGATATGTCAAGTCAATGCACTATTATTGTCTATGTATATGCAGAGTTACATAAAGGGCATTTTTTTTTTTACATTGAAATACACTACTGTCACTATTCAAAATAGTAAACAGTCAGTATAATAATGATTTTAATGTTGTGGTTAACATTGACTATGGATAATAGTAGCCAGGGTTTGAGACAATAGTGCACGACCCGAAGGGGAGTGCACTATTTTCTCAAACCCTGGCTACTTTTTTCGCATAGTCAATGTTAAACACAACATTATTATATAAATATTATGTTAAAAGTTAAATGTTGCATAAATGTTCAGCAAGTCATAAAACACATTATGTATTTCATGATACTCAGTAGAATCCTGAGTGATCACATAGACCCAGCATGACTGGATCAAATATTATTTTCATTATGTCCGTTATAGCATCTGTTCCAGGTTAATTGAGTTTGAAACATGCATGTACAAAATAAGATAGAATGTCCAAATTATTGGACTACCAAATAAGGAATTGTAAGCTGTACTAAGGTTTATCATATGGTTCGTTTCTATCATGTATGTATGTTGCATTTGCGTTTGCTGCTTTTGTTGCACTGTTTTTCTATTGTTTTACTCTAATAGTTGATATGTTTCCTTCGGTTTAAGTTTGTGAAACGGATTTGTGTTCTTTCAATCGATTTATGATATTTGAACAGCGATATACTACTGTTGCCTTTATTTACTCGTCAGTTTATACATTACTCACGAGGTCGATAATTTAAAATTCGAACTGACCACATTTGTTTGACCGGACTTTAAGAACTAAAAGGTACACAGGAACAGATTTTTTGCCGGATGGAAGTATGAATTAAGTCAGTATGATATAAAGATTTATCACCGACCTAGTGAAGCCCATGAGTATGCCTTATCTGGAATACTACACACAAATGTGCAGTTTAGTCCTATCTTTACCATTTTTAAATCTCCCGAGAGACTGAAATAGTTATCAAAGGTACCAGGATTATAATTTAATACGCCAGACGCGCTTTTCGTCTACATAAGACTCATCAGTGACGCTAAGATCAAAATAGTTAAAATAAAGCCAAACAAGTACAGAGTTGGCGAGCACTGAGGACCCAAAATTCCGAAAAGTTGTGCCAAATACGGCTAAGTTTATCTATTCCTGGGATAAGAAAATCCTTAGTTTTTCGAAAAATTTAAAGTTTTGTCAACAGTAAATTTATTAAAGTGACCATATAATTGATATTCATGTCAACACCGAAGTGCTGACTACTGGGCTGGTGATATCCTGACCTCGGGACGAAACGTCCACCAGCAGTGGCATCGACCCAGTGGTGTAAATATAGCTATCAAAGGTACCAGGATTCTAATTTAACACGCCAGACGCGCGTTTCGTCTACATAAATTCGTTTGATGCGTTTGAGCTTTTGGCTTTGCCATTTGTCTAGGGACTTTCCGTTTAGAGTCTTCCCCGGGGATCGGTATTTTTTTTTTACTGGAAATCATTGTTTATGATTCTTTTACATTTCTCCCAGTTTTATGTTTCTGATCGGGACGATTGTGCATAGCATACCAACACCATCTACTACGACCGTGTTTAAACTGAACTATGATATTCAGTGTAATTTCGTTTAAAGAAGCTTAATATATATTGCTTCCGGAATTCTCGAAACAATATCAAATTATGGTAAAATTAATGTGAATTCAGGGCCGTAACTACATTGAGGCAAATGAGGCAAATGCCTCATGTTGAAAACTTAAAAAAAAAAACTGAAACAAAAAAATTGTCTTCATATCAAATTTGAAAGTGTCTTGCAAAAAGAAAGTTCTCTTCACTCTCTGATGTCGTCCCTGCATGTTTTTTGTGATCCATGTTTCTATTTCTATTTTACTTTTAGTTTTGTTTTCAGAGTTGATGGTCTATTGCTTGTTATTCTGTGTCCCGGGTTTGTCTTTTGTTCATTTATTGTCCTACTTTATGACGATAGTCTGAGGGTTAATTTCCATTTGTAAACGTGTGGTTTTGCAATGTTGCATGTTAACCGATGTCCAGACATTGTGCGACAAAATATTTTAAGAATATACGATGCTACTGGACACAGAAAAAAATGGTCGTTTCTGCATGGGGCATTGACTTGATATCAAAGAATACAAAACTGACTCTTTTTGTAGATAAAACTAGACAGCTGACATGGTTTAAATTAAAGTAATTCCTCGGTATCAAATCATCTATAAAAAAAACATCAATGTATTGCCATATGACCTTTTACATTGAAGGATTAAACTTGCATTAAGTCGTGTTCAAACCCTTTAACAGAAAATAAAGGAATATGGAGAAAACGTGCACGGGAACTAATCTAACACAAAGTCAATGCAGAGAAAAAATACAAATAACCCATGGTCAAAGTTTTTATTCCTGTTCTTCCTCTTGATAGTTGACGGAGGGTCTTCAACAATAAAAGAATCATTAATACCTTAAAACAAGGTTAAGATGGTTCTTAGTGTCGACTTAGGCAGTACTAGTACTTAAAGTATATTACTGCACTGTCACTATATTTAAATCTAGTCATTATAAAATCACCAAAGTCTAAGCACATTAATACAAGACAAGAACAGACAGACAAACCCGGTTTTTATGACTATGAGACTTACGATTTTTACTTTATCCTACATATCGGTCTGCTAATGATGTTGTCCCCGTAAAACCTAAAAGTCCCAAATTACAATGAATCTACGTTTTTGCTTTGAGACCAGAATATTGTCGAAGAAAACAATAGCTAAAATATCAATTGCGTTTCAATGTAAAAAAGAGTCCGGGAAACGCTCAGAATGCACGATTTTGCGTTATTTTTCTCAGAGCTTCTGGGGGCCTTATGCGGCCCCCAGACTCCTTGCCGAAAATTTTTCGCCTCGCTACGCTCGGCATATATATTTTGCCTCACTATTAACGGAGGCTAGTTACGGCCCTGATCTATGACTGGGATAATAAAATCCTTAGTATTTCGAATATTTCATACTTTTGCAAACAGGAAGGTTATAAAAATTACCATATAATTGATATTCATGTCAACACCGAAGTGCTGACTAAAATAAGAAATAATGTACATAAGAATGAATGTCAAAAGAGCCATGTATATGTGAAATGGACCAAAATTAAATGTTCGTTTTAAGTTAATTATCACAATTTAGTTCAGTCACCAAAATGAAAATAATGTTACGTCAATTGTTGAATTTCTATTGTTTATCACGTTTTAAACCAATCACAACATTTTCATGATTTTGGTGTACGCTTTTTGAAATATTAATTAGAATGCATCTGATTCTGAAACGAAGAATTGGCTTTGCTGAAAACCAAAAACTAATTTAGTTATCTATACCTGTTCTTTGAGAAATAAATCGCGCAGAGATTTATCCAAGTTTAAGAATATACGGGTCCTCTTTTTTAAACGCGGGGAAATGTGGTGACCGACCTGGGGATTTCGTTGAACCATTCATAAACGGTGTGGTTGGGGAAGTCACGTTTTTGTTTGCAGGACCATGGTCAAACATTCATTTTGTAACAGCCATTTGAGCTAAATAAAAGCAACAGTAGTATACCGCTGTTCAAACTCATAAATCCATGGACAAAAAACGTGAATTAACAGTGAATAGTAGACAACCAACGTTGTTTACTGTTTTAATGACAATATAGAGATTTTATCAAAGAATAATAGAATTCAGCCTGAAATGGAATACAGAAATATATTTCACACGTTGTATAATTAAATATTTCTAAATAAAGTATATTTACATTAATAATACCAACAATTAATGATACAAACTATGAAAGCTTTGAATAAACGTGGTCTTTGTTGTTTTTTGGGGGTTTTTTTTCTCTTTTTCCCGGGCTTTTCTTATCGGCCAGAGAGGTCATCTGTTCGGAACGTTTCGTTTTTTGTATGATTTGTCTAACTTCCTTGTTGATTTTATCTTAATCGGTATTCTACAAAGTACAAAATCACCTCACATATCTTTTATCTTAACTGTAGGCTCCATCAAGGTCATTATAATTTATATGAATAAAAACAAAATCACATAGAATAAAATAGAATATAATACAAGCCTTAAGAATTCGTATGGATTAGTTATGCACCAGTTATGATTACAAATTATTTAAAAAAAACACACACACACACATCAAATACACACATAGGAGAAATGTAGATCAAGTTGTACAAAGAGTAATAACTCTAGCTGAATTCATTTGAACAAAAAATACACCGGCATCTCTATATGTAACACAAATCATTAATAAAAGTGACTTTATATATATATCTAATGAGACTATCTCCTTATTTCAAAGATTTTTAAGTCACAAATGGAAATATTGAAATCTATTTATCCTTTTAGTCATCGTCCAAATTAATAAATTTTGGAGGTTTAGATTATACAAAGTTGAACACATTTCGAAAACATGTTCATGAATGATTTTCTTGTTTCACTGAGCTATGCGAGTATCTATTTTTCTAAAACTAATCAAATATATTGTCCTACTATTAACAATAGTGGGAGTACTTTTCCCTAAATATTCAGAAACTAATCAATGGGATACTTAATTGAATCTGTAGATTGAGTAATTTGTTAACAGCAAAAGTGCAATAAAACTTTGATTAGTTTTAAAAAAAAAAACACTAATGGGAGTATAATATAGATATGATATATTTCGGTCATATAGCTCCCCAAGTGTCAAGTATTTATACATCCTTGGCGGCGTTCACATTGTTTTGCTTTTATTGTTCCTGCTGAAGGTAAATACAGAACAGCGCTTTGGACGTAATTACTTTATAAATTGAAAATGGAAATGGGTAATGTGTCAAAGAGACAACGATCCGACCAAAAAGCAGAAAACAGCCGAAAGCCACAAATGGGTCTTCAACACAGCGAGAAAAATTCCGCACCCGGTGGCATTCTTCAGCTGGCCCCTAAACAAAAAAACATCTATTTTTCCAATAGCATCCGATGCGGAAAATTATTTATATAGGTGATAGGAAAATTGTATAAATGCAAAAATATGTTTGTGATCATTATTTTGTTTAGATTTACCAAATCTTTTGAAAGCTTTTGACAAGATTGTTTTTTTCTTCCATATTGGATGTCACTGCAAGGCTTAACTTACACTGTTTATAAAGATACGCACATTTGTGATATAATCATATATTAAAAACTTTCATAACTTTTTCAGAACACACGTAATGACATATTTTATATATTGATGTGTATAATACAAATGATCATTTGATAGTGTAACGCTCTATTCGTACTATGATAAGTTCACATCAAAACATGAGCTTTTTATTTTGCGGTTTGATTAGGAACTTTCCGATTTCAATTTTTATAAGAGTTTGGTATAATTGTTATTTTACTTTTCCCTATCAGTTGATACTTCGATCTGTGAATAGAACCGAAAATTCTGCCGGTGTTCCAGTTTTAGCATTGCAAAAGGTCGTGCTCCTATCAGACTCTTGATCACATCTGTACACTGGTAAATGCTTAAAATACGTTTAAATTTACCTCATTCTTTATATGCCTAACCCAAGACAAGAGCCCGTAAAAATTTTCAATGTTGTCGTTGAAAGTGGTATGTCATTTTTGAATTTCGTGTATATCAGGCCAGATGCTAGGTAAGTTCAGCAAAGTCTATGCATATTTAATTTAATGAGAGGGCATCATCTTCACGGAGGATTTGAAGGATATAAATACTAGTTTCTTTTCTTTTTTCCTTGTAAACTGTTGTATTTATTTATTATTGTCACCTTTTAGCACCGCATTTAGGCTATATCATGGCGGCCAGTTTTTTTTTGGTGGAGGAAGCCGAAGTGCCCGGAGAAAACCAGCGACCTTCGATAGGAAAACTGACAATCCTAGTCAATTAAGATTAGAGTCGAGTGCACCTCATGAGCAGGGTTCGAACTCACCTCAGTGTTGACTGGCTAATGATTTCAGTAGAAACTTCCAAGGTCACTCGGTCAACGAGGCCCCTGTTGTAAATTTATCGATTATGGTGATGCATGTATAGCAGGATTCTATTTCCTCCCTTTGCACCAGTTTCGCTCCTTTTAGAGTTCAAGTGATATTTTTAAACCCAATTGCCTCAAGAGATTTGTATATTGGTCTACTAACTGTTGTCTCAAATTCATTACGTCTCTTTCCTTTTCGCATCCAGATCTTCATCACCACCAGATCCATTCATACATTGTAGATTAACTCTTGCATTTTATCAAAATTTTTAGAAAAATATTTTGATATAAATTGCATAAATGAACAGAAAACAGTTCATTATCACTGAACTAGTATATATATTTGTGATGGGGCCAGCTGAAGGACGCCTCCGGATGTGGGAATTTCTCGCTGCATTGAAGACCTATTGGTGACCTTCTGTTGTTGTTTGTTCTATGGTCAGGTTGTTGTCTCTTTGACACATTTCCCATTTCCATTCTCAATTTTATTACTATTTGAACAAGGCTTCAATATTCCAGATCTGGTGTAGACATAACTGTGCATTTAAAAGGAAATCAATATATTTCAAGAATATATAACTTATTTCTGTCATGTAGTGTTTTAAGTGTGTTGGCCTTTGTTTTTGTTGCTTTTTTTGGTGTTCCTGTTGTTCCTTTATTTTCCTCTTATAGTTGATGTGTTTCCCTCAGTTTTTAGTTTGTTGAAAGGATTTGTTTTCCCTCAATTGATTTATGACTTTTGAAAACCGGAATACTACTGTTGCCATTATTTCTGCTATAAAACAGCACTCAATATTCTCTTATTTATATATCAGTTTAAACAACAATATGTTTGAACATTGTCATAAAGCAGGAGGTTTGACATGCCATAAAACCACTATTTTAAGATGTCCTGAACGAAGTCAAAAATATAGTAGTTATCAAATAGTGTTTCTAAGTGTGTTGGCCTTTGTTTTTGTTGCACTTTGATATTCCTGCTGTTCCTTTGTTTTTCTCTTATAGTTGATGTGTTTGCCTCGGTTTCTGTTTGTAAAAAGGATATTTTCCCTCAATTGATTTATGACTTTTGAACACCGGAATACTACTGTTGCCTTTATTTCTGCTATAAAACAGCACTCAATATTCTCTTATTTGAATATCAGTTTAAACAAGTTAAATTAAATAAATAATTTATATGCTAACATTTTCAGAAATAAAAATTATATTTCAAATGAAGCATATGAATTATCAGAAGTGTATTACTAGTCTAGAAATGGACTTCTAGTATTTCTATTAAAATGGTTAGAAATATCAGGCTAATAATTTTTTTCACCCAGGCACGCATTTCACCAACAAAAAACTCATCAGTGAATCTTCAATCAACAAAGTTGAAAGGCCAAATTAAATAAAATATGAAGTGTCGAAATTCCCATAGGTATTGCCAAAAAAAGCTGAGAAAATTTTTTAAGTGGTAGAAAATCCCTTGTATTTCGCATAATTTAAAGTTTGCAAACAGCTATTTTTAAAGATAAACAGTATGGCAGGATCAATGAACAAGAGGCTCTCAAGAGCCTGAATCGCTCACCTTAATTCTTTTGGTTAAATCTCTTATCAATGATTATTTTGGCTTTTCAATTTATTTAAATGTTTTTTGGATCGTCCTATTTTCTTCAAAAGCCCAAAAAAATAATCATTTTCTCCTATGTTCAATTTTAGCCATAGGAGCTATGTTTCTTGACAAACAAGGAAATAAAATATAAAATTTATACTAGATACTCTGAAACTCATTTAGCCTAAGTTTGGCTGAAATTGATACAGCAGTTTCAAAGGAGAAGATTTTTTAAAGCAAGTCAACATGATGAACAAATTGTGAAAAGTCTTTAAAGCGCTATAACTCCTTAAGGGGTCAATTGACAATTTTGGTCAAATTGACTTAATTGAAGATCTTACTTTGCTGAACATTATTGCTGTTTACAGTTTATTTCTATCTATAATTATATTCAAGATAATAAACAAAAACAGCAAAATTTCCTTAAAATTATCAATTCAGGGGCAGCAACCCAACAACAGGTTGTCTGATTCATCTGAAAATTTCAGGGCAGATAGATCTTGACCTGATAAACAATATAACCCAATGTCAATTTGCTCTAAATGCTTTGGTTTTTGAGTTATAAGCCAAAAACTGCCTTTGACCCCTTTGTTCTATTTTTAGCAATGGCGACCATGTTTGTTGATAGATCAAAACTTCGGATACAATTTATAAATAAGATACCCTAAGGAACATTCAGTTAAAGTTTGAAAGTATTTGGCCCAGTAGTTTCAGAGGAAAAGATTCTTGAAATAGTTTACGACGACGACAGACGACGGACGCCAAGTGATGGCATAAGCTCACTTGTCCCTTCGGGACAGGTGAGCTAAAAATGGTTAAAATTGACTATAAAGGGCAATAACTCCTAAAGGGGTCAACTGACCATTTCCGTCATGTTGACTTATTTGTAAATCTTACTTTGCTGAACATTATTCCTGTTTACAGTTTATCTCTATCTATAATAATATTCAAGATAATAACCAAAAACAGCAAAATTTCCTTAAAATTATCAATTCAGGGGCAGCATTCATGTCCAGTGAAGGATGTTTATTCAATATTGTCGACATCGCGATATCTACAATGTTAACACGATATAGTGTCAACATTGTTTACATTGTTTGAACCCTTATATATGTATACATCGTTGACATCGCGATGTATACAATGTTAAAACGATGTTGTGTTAACATCGTTTACATTGTTTGAACCCTTATATATTGTTTACATCGTTGACATCGTTAACATTGCGATTTATACAATGTAAACACGACAACGTTGACATTGTTTGAACTCTTATATATTGTTTACATCGTTGACATCGTTAACATCGCGATGTTTACAATGTTAACACGATGTCGTGTGAACATCGTTGACATTGTTTAAACTCTTATATATTGTTTACATCGTTGACATCGTTAACATCGCGATGTACACAATATTAAACCGATATCTAGTCAACTTTGTTAACATTGTTTGAACTCTTATATATTGTTTACATCGTTAACATCGTTAACATAGCGATGTATACATATAAGAAGATGCGGTATAAGTTCAAATGAGACAACTTTTTATTTAAGTTACATCTTTTATAAGTATACCCCTATAGGTTTGACATTAATACGGAGTTTTGGTTTTTATCGAGTAGCAAGCTATTAAAGGCACAAAAAAAACACTAGTGTAAAACTATTTGAACAGGAAAAATAAAGGTATAATATAAAAAAACATGAAACCAGAAACACGTATGAACAATTCAACAAACGACAACTACTGAACGACAGATTCCTGACTAAGGACACGTGCAAAGAAATGCAGTTAGTTTAACGCTTATATACGTACCATAGACTCAATATAAAATATAAACACGATTTTGACACAATATTGTTAGCATTGTTATGTGAACAATTTAAACAGAAAGGTATTTATAAAAAAAGAAGTGGTATGATTGCAAATAAGTAAAATTCCCAGTACATACATACTAACTGGCACATCTATAGATAACCGTATGGCCTTTAACATTGAGCAAAGTTTATATGTCATAGTTAACAATAAAAGACGCCGACATGAAAAATAGAAAACAATTTTAACTATATAACTAACTGCTTAACCATGTTAACTTATTTAAAAAAAAAGAACGAAAAAAAATGTATATACAACAACAACAAGATGTTGACACTATATTGTTAACATTACGATGTATACGATGTGAACGATGTAAACAGAAATGTGTAGACACTATATATACAATATAAACACGATGTTGACACAATATTGTCAACATCGCGAGGTATACGATGTGAACGATGTAAACAGAAAGGTATAGACTTTATATATATAAATACAATATAAACACGATGTTGACACGATATTGTCAACATCGCGATGTATACGATGTGAACGAAGTAAACAGAAAGGTATAGACTCTATATATACACGATGTTGACACAATATTGTCAACATCGCGATGTATACGATGTAAACAGAAAGGTATAGACTATATATACAATATAAATACGATGTTGACACAATATTGTCAACATCGCGATGTATACGATGTAAGCAGAAAGGTATAGACTTTATATATAAATACAATATAAACACGATGTTGACACGATATTGTCAACATCGCGATGTATACGATGTGAACGATGTAAACAGAAAGGTATAGACTCTATATATACACGATGTTGACACGTTATTGTCAACATCGCGATGCATACGATGTGAACGATGTAAACAGAAAGCTATAGACTTTATATATATACAATATAAACACGATGTCGACACGATAATGTCAACATCCCGATGTATACGATGTGAACGATGTAAACAGAAAGGTATAGAACATATTGATAGGATACAATGTAAACACAATAACGACACTATAAAGTTGACATTGCAATGTTGACAATATCGACAAAACATCGTGCACTGGACATAGTTCAGGGGCAGCAACCCAACAACAGGTTGTCTGATTCATCATAAAATTTCAGGGCAGATAGATCTTGACCTGATACACAATATAACCCCGGTCAGATTTGCTCTAAATGCTTTGGTTTTTGAGTTATAAGCCAAAAACTGCATTTGACCCCTATGTTCTATTTTTAGCAATGGCGACCATGTTTGTTGATAGATCATAACCTCGGATACAATTTACAAACTAGATACCCTAAGGAACATTCAGTTAAAGTTTGGAAGTATTTTGCCCAGTAGTTTCAGAGGAGAAGATTTTTGTAAAAGATTACTAAGATTTACGAAAAAAGGTTAAAAATTGACTATAAAGGGCAATAACTCCTTAAGGGGTCAACTGACCATTTCTGTCATGTTGACTTATTTGTAAATCTTACTTTGTTGAACATTATTCCTGTTTACAGTTTATCTCTATCTATAATAATATTCAAGATAATAACCAAAAACAGCAAAATTTCCTTAAAATTACCAATTCAGGGGCAGCAACCCAACAACGGGTTGTCTGATTCATCTGAAAATTTCAGGGCAGATAGATCTTGACCTAATAAACAATATTACCCCATGTCAGATTTGCTCTAAATGCTTTGGTTTTTGAGTTATAAGCCAAAAACTGCATTTAACCCCCATGTTCTATTTTTAGCAATGGCGACCATGTTTGTTGATAGATCAAAACTTCGGATACAATTTATAAATTAGATACCCTAAGGAACATTCAGTTAAAGTTTGAAAGTATTTGGCTCAGTAGTTTCAGAGGAGAAGATTCTTGAAATAGTTTACGACGACGAACGACAGACGACGGACGCCAAGTGATGGCATAAGCTCACTTGTCCCTTCGGGACAGGTGAGCTAATAATATTCAAGATAATAACCAAAAACAGCAAAATTTCCTTAAAATTACCAATTCAGGGGCAGCAACCCAACAACGGGTTGTCTGATTCATCTGAAAATTTCAGGGCAGATAGATCTTGACCTGATAAACATTATTACCCCGTGTCAGATTTGCTCTAAATGCTTTGGTTTTTGAGTTATAAGCCAAAAACTGCATTTGACCCCTATGTTCTATTTTTAGCAATGGCGACCATGTTTGTTGATAGATCAAAACTTCGGATACAATTTATAAATTAGATACCCTAAGGAACATTCAGTTAAAGTTTGAAAGTATTTGGCCCAGTAGTTTCAGAGGAGAAGATTCTTGAAATAGTTTACGACGACGACAGATGACGACAGACGACGGACGCCAAGTGATGGCATAAGCTCACTTGTCCCTTTGGGACAGGTGAGCTAAAAAAGTTTTAAGATACATATATCTGGAACACATGGATTAAAGGCTCTAAGGATAAAGCAACAGCTTATATGCACCTATGCTTAGAGGATAGTTATACTTTATTTAGATGTTAATATCTAAATATAGATTATTGAAAAGAACATAAAAACAATGGTAAGTTAAAAATATTTTATAATTCTTCTTTAATCAAAGAGCTGAAAGCTCTGAAGAAAAATGACGCCACTGTCTCTAATATTGGGATAGTTTTTATGCAAGTCTTGATTTTCACATACCGTAATTAGTTTAACAATGCAACATGTATCGTAAGCATATAATTGATATTCGTATATGTGTGTGTGTGTGAAGTGAAGGTGACAACTGGCTGGTTTTTTAAGACAAATGAATAGGTCAAGACTAGCTGAATTGTACAAATAAATACCGTAGAAAGGCTTGTATATTTCTCACTGGTACATAGTCTGAATCTGAGTCCGTTCGCTTCCATTCACGTTTGCGCCCACTCATTTTCACCCCTTTCACTTTCACACCCTACATGTTCACACCCAATCTTAATTGGTTTTGTGTTTAATAACTATGTAAGCAAGTGTTTTCTTATAAGTATAATTGTTGTCATTGTCTCAAAATAAAGTGAGACAGCAATTTTTTTTTTTGTGTTGAATAAATCTTAATTATGTTTTGGATAAGGTATTGCTAAAAATAATAATAATCCTTTCTAAATAAAGTGGTATTTTGTCAACGTTTTATTTTGTGTTGAATAACTCTTAATCATGTTTTGGTTAGTGTATTGCTATAACTTGTTTCATTGACTTGTTTCAAAATGAAGTGAGATTCTGACTATGTTTGTTTCTGCGTGTTGAATAAATTTTATCATGTTTTGGTTATATTAGTGGATTGCTATATTTTGGTTTCTATGTTTTATTGTTTCGTTGTTTCAGATCAATGGGACCAAGCTGTTAAAAACAATTATCTTTTGTGTTTTTTCCTTTAAAATCTTCAATGTTTTACTCATACCAAGCTATAAATACATTCAGTATTTACACCAAAGCAATTTAAAACAACAACCATAATTTTCCAATTATTCAACTTGAATTTGAATTAAAATTGGGCGTGAATGAGTAGAGTGTGAATGTGCGAACGTGTAGGGTGCGAAAATGTATTGGGCACAAACAGACCTGATGCCACACAGTCTGAACCCCCTTCTCCCACAAAATATTAAGTAAATAATCTTTTTGTTACTGCTATCAAAGGTCTAATGAAACTCAGATAGTTTCAAACATTTGTCAAAGAATTCTAGTCAAACTGGCACCTAGTTAAATTGGCACCTGAACGTCGTAGGAAGGCGTCCCAGAAAAATAATAAAATAGCCTTGCCAGACGTCATAATTATTTGGACTAATACATGAGATATTGTGTATTTTTCTGCATTATTTTATCCAGTTGAGCATTTTACAGGATTGTTGGTTTAATGCTGTTTAAACTTTACTGAAAAACAAACACCTTAAATTTGCTAATTATTTGGCATGAAAGTTTGATTTATTGAAAGGGACTCATAGTTTTCCATTTTATTTTAATAATTGACTTGTTTTTACAATTACACAAATTGTCTAATTGTTAAAACAACAGCTTTGGTAAGGGCTTCGTTGTTTACCTTTATACACTACATATTCACTTTCGTTTCGTGGTTTACCGAAATACACAACAACATATTCACTATGTACTTGGTAACAGTAATTAATTAGTTGAATAGAAAATATTATATCAAATATTATTGGATGCCGAATTGACGTCGAATAGGTGCCGATTTGACTAGATGCCAATTTAACCAGGTGCCGACTTGACTTGTACGTTTCAATTCCTCTGCGATCGTTTGCGGTATTTTCTTGAGAAAACCTATTTTCCATCATCAAAGAGAAGAAGAAACTGCTTTAAAATGATTCTGGAACGCTTCATGATTGTTAAAATAAGTTTAATTCACTCAAAAACAATTTTAAAACTTGCGATTAAACAGGAAGTTTCAAAAGCACGTGTAAAAGAAGAAATTAACCGGTGAGAGTGGAAATCCGTATATGACAGATATCCCTATAGTACGACTTTGAAAGTAAAACAGTTCAATCCTTTTGTAAAACAATCTTTAATATACCTATCACATTAATGTTTAAATGGTCTTAAGCTTATTCAAACCATATAAGTCGGTATGAAACACCAAAACGGAATGAACAATAACCGATTACGTTTTGTAGTTTACAAATTCTAAAACTGGTTCCCGTCAAACTACAACACTTTGTTCGAGTGTAGTGGAATACAAGCAAAAACCAGTGTAAACTGGGTCCTGGCTGGTTTAATACTACACAATGATGCATAATGATAACACAAGCAGGTTCCAGTTTGTTTGGAAAATAGGAAATACGAAACCAAGCGCGGTAGGCAGAGCAATGTAATGAAGTTCAGGTCGGCAGTTATGGAACAATGACTGCGTCATTTTCCAAAAAACTCTTTAAAAATTGAAGGTGCTTCCGATTCTTTATAGTCTTTAACTATAAATGTTGATTCATTCTCTGCCCCACGAATCATTGCAGATAACCCTGAAATATAAATGAAATAATAATTAAACTATGATTTAGAAGATTTTATTTTCATAATTATGAAAGTTCCTCTTACATGTTTAATATAAAGTTGATTCTCAACTCAATTCATGTTTTTTAACAGTTTCCTTAGTGTCATTCTAATATAGAAGTAAAATGTCCAGTAAGATAAACATACAAACACACACAAAGTGTCTTGCACCTTTTATAAATCACTATACAGTATGGGTTTTACCGTTTACTATTATTAAAGGCGCTTTAGAGATTGAAATTATTTTCATCTTAGTCCATTGGACTCATCTGGGTTGTTGTCTTAATTGGCAATCATACCACATCTCTTATTTTCCAGTTAATGATGATGAAGCAAAGTTTTTTTTCTGTAAAATTTAATAATAGAAAAATTAAAATTAAAAAAACAATAAAAATTCTCTTGAATATTTCCTGTTAAATCATTCACATAATCCTATATACATGTGTTTGTAACATGAACATCAAATTCATGTTTCTTCACTAAGTTCAAAAATGTTGGCATGTATTTAACATTGTTATTTTTCAACAATGGTAGAAAATGCAAGATAATTTTTTGCAATTTTGAGGAATGCTGTATTCCATAATATAAAAATTTTAGGTGACTCTTTGTTAAATATGGTTAAAACTATTCGCAATAATAAACACATCACAAAAATGCATGTTAAATTACAGTATAAGATGAAATAATTTACTTTTTCCTGTTTGTGGTCTGAATAAACAAAGTACAGTTTTCTTCAAATCTATTGCTCTTCCTATTTCATATCCTACTCCAAGGGAGGGTTGTGTCACCTCAGCTACTAAATCTGTTAAAGATAGAAAGGACATTTTGTCAAATTAGTACATCCCGTGTAAATCCTTTTCAAGTCTTTTATTAAATGGTGTAAAATGCTGTGTTCTCTTTTACATTTCAGTGAATATATTTTTTCATCAGTTAACAATATAAGACAAATAATTTTTTGTAGTAATGCTCTTCATAATGAATTCCATGTGAGGACGGTTACAAAGTCCCAGATATCCCTTTTTGCTCTATTGAAGGAGAACCAATTACAAAATGTCTCTTGATTGATTTTAGACTGGCTTGAAGTATTTGAAAAGGGCTCAGCAACACTAAGATAATAAATAGTACAGGTATAAATGAAAAACAAAGACTTCTTTTAGCAATGGAAAAGTCTACGATTTGCTCAAAGAAACCCGAAAGATCATTTGAATAAGAACAAAAATGTGAGGTGCACTTTGACATTATATAGTGTAGATCTTAAATTTTTTTTAATTAGTTCTAAGGGTTGTGAAGCAGTTTCATTTACAATATTTTTACCCTCCAGAAAAAGCGATGGCGAAAATCATGATTTAATAAGGGAAAAACTCTAAAAATGTTTTGGATTAAAAAAAACAAGGTGTATAATTGCATTATATACATGTAGTGAAGATTCTTAGAAGTATAAACTTATTTCTCGAATTATGATTCTTTGTACAATTGACAAAATTTCTATTGTAGGTCACTTTAATCCTTTTATCCATATCCTAATTTCTTATTTTTTTCATCATCTATCTATATACCTACAATCACTTTCATTTAACCATTCCATGTCTCGGTCATGAATTTCCTTTTCACTTAAATCTTTTTCTTCTGAAACAAAGCATTAACATCAAAGATTATAATGTGATGTCTGTTAAAAGCCTTAAAATGCATTCATATAGCTTTGATACATGTATTTCTTCAAACATTTTTTATTGGAACACAATCATCATAATCCTCTATATTTTGAAAATATAATTGAGATAAAGGAAATATGTTGTTAAATCCAATGAAAGATTACATGAACATGAGGCATAAGAAATATACTTCCATGGGCCGATACAACTTTTAAAAACATCTTTCCAATGAGCAAAAGTCTGATTATTAATTATCATATTCTTACATTATAAGTTTATCAATATTTGCTCTAGGATTTTTGAAAAAGCCCATCACACCAGGGTAATTTTAGTAGAACTTGTAAAAATTCTATGCATTAACCATATAAATAACTCCATACAGGGGCCCTGGACGCTCTTAAATCACCTCTGTTTATCATCTGTTTATGTCTCACCACCATAACAAAATGTTGCAGGTGTGATTCATAACAAGTAAAAATGTACTTCTTTAGCAGATTTACCTTTTTCAACTGAAGAGTTGCCGACATGCTCTGTCAACACTTTACCATACTGTCTTAACTGTTCTATAAGTCTGGCGTACAGATCAGCATCATCTCTACCAGCCCTGATACTTCCAGCAAAATATATCTTTCTTGACATTGTTTCTGGAAAATTAAATTAAAATATCAATAAATTGGAATTGATTTACTCTTCCAATATCTTTTTCTTTTCAATCAATAATGTTTATACCCCTTGTGTTTAATTACCAAAGAAAAAAGTTTGTTAAATCAAAGCGATGTAAGCACTGAATGCAATTAACCAAAAATCAAGGCAAACGTAATTATGAAAACTGTGGCAATGTTGCTTCAACATTAAACATTCATATATTTTACATTATGTTTATCTAATGAATTAATCATGAAGGCAAATAATTTATGTGTTATCAAGGTTTCAAAAGCAATGCATATATATATATCAATGTATATTTTTTATGGTGAGTCTGGCTGCAGTGGTACAAGTTCGTATTGATTGCAGTTGTTCTAGTTCGTAGTTAACGTTGGTTTTAGTTGACTGTTAGTAGTACAAGTTGACTTACAAAAAAAATGTAGTACGAACATGTACAAAATGATGTAATACAAATGTAGTATGAATGGACTGGTTTCCCTGGCAAGAAAACTAAGTTTGTGTTCTATAGTACAAAAGTTACGAGACACAAATCAGACAAATGTTCACTACTACAGGGATCAAAGGTGAGGTCTGACTGACATGCCCATAGTAAATGGAAATAATTTGTTATATTGTCCCATACATGAATATATATGGTTTAGGGGTGGTTATCTTATCGGTTTCCAAGTTCTCAAACAGGAGGGGGTAGGGTGACCCCAGGCACTCCCCCTATAGGTTGCACTTTGTAAATACAGCACGCTTCTTTTGAGGTGATTTAGAATATTCATAGAAAATTAATTTTGTTTACATACTGGTTCCCAGTTTGGCTCTCTGTGTTCCATTTCATAGAGACATAACTTGGGAATGTTAAAAAATATAACAGTACATATAAATGTGCATATTGTTTACATTGAAATCTGTGGTAACCCTTCATTCGAGGTAGGGGTAGTTAAGAAAAATTAGTGTTAGTGTAAACTTTGAAAAGTTCAGGGCATATAAACGTTGAAAATATGCCGCACAGCCCTATTGAAATACTATTATTAAACTTGATATTTAGGTGTATCATAAGCCAAAGATCAAGACTGCATGACAACCATGAACTACTATTTTAGGACTTGATATTCAGGTGTATCATAAGCCTGAGATCAAGACTGCATGACCACTAGGAAGTACTATTTCAAGACTTGATATTTATGTGTATCATAAGCCAAATATCAAGATCACATGACTACCATGACATACTATTCAAAGACTTGATATTTAGGTGTATCATAAGCCAAAGATCAAGACTAAATGATTACCATGTACTTCTTAAATTATTAAAACACCCTTTACCCAATGCTAAAGCCCAAATATGGTTATATCATCAGGTCACATGATTACCGTAACATGTAAAGAAAGTTTACTGTAACATGTACATTAGCTAAATATAGATAACTGTAACCATGGAAAATCCCACTGAAAGGATAATTGAACCTTTTTAGATATCAACAAGATACATATTTATCCACTGGATAACTTTGATCCGCTGGTTAAATCTCAACCACTGGTTAACTCAACCGCCGGTTAAACAAACCGCCAGTTAAACAAACCGCCAGTTAAATCTGAACTGCTGGATAACTCAACCGCTGGTTAACTCAACCGCCGGTTACCATATCTATATAAATAGGGTGCAAACATTAATCCATCATTCTGCCTCTGATGAAGGTCCTTTTCCGACCGAAACCGGTCAGGCTATAAAACATCACCAGGCGCTGTTAATTATGTGTATTGGTATATATACTATATTTTTATGCTTTTACATTTTTCTCACTGATACACATAGTTAATATGGCTTCTACTTACAAAAGCTCCATTTGGAGATAATGTGTTTAGAGACTACTTATGTCAGTACACCTTTCCTATATTGCCTTTAAATATATAAGCACTTTTCATGATTATTTAAGTTTATTTTTTTTAATTGGTAGTAGTATTAATATTGCATATGTGCATATTGTGTGATAATTAGGATGCTTGATAATTATCAGTCTTTGAAACAAGACATTTTTCATTGTCAGGGCCTTTTAAAGCTGACTATAAGATATGTTTTTTTTTTCTTTTTGTTGAAGGCCATACAAATGTATGTTTGCAAATAATTGCTTATGTCCACTTCATTTGAACTTTGGAGTGTAGTTGTCTCATTGGCAATCATACCATTTAAGGAATGACTGTAATATTTTTTTCTGTCTTATTAAGTGTCTATGAAGAAATAACATAAAAAATGTGGTGCACACAAAATAACCCATGTAGCGGGTTATTTTAAAGTGTGCACCACATTTTTTTTATGTTATTTCAAATAGACAAATAAAATATTACAGTTATTTCTTATAATTTCAATTCTAAATTCCATTTTAAACTGGTGAAAACCATGAAAAAACATTGAAGACATCACTGTCACATGACTAAATTATGTCTATGGGCTGATAAACTAAACAACGTCAGCCAATCAGAAGACGTGTTACATCCAAAATTAAATTATATCTCCTTATTTTAATATCAAACTTGTTGCTTGATCTGAATATTTACTTGGTTTTGATATAATTTGTTTAGCTCTGTAACAAGGGAGACAACTTGTGTTTTCTTTTAACATCCCACATTGAAGACAACTCTTTATGCCTTAGCCAAAGTTAAAATTATGCAGCTTTTTCATTAATAATTCAGTGTTCTCCCCAGGATTTTTTTAAGGCGCAAAATTTAAGGGCGTGTACCTCTTTTTTTTAGAGTGAATTTATGTGATCTGAAGCAATCAGTTATAATAATAATAATAAAATTCTTTATTTAACGAAGGTAACACATTTAACAATTACATGTTAATCTTCCATGAGGCCTTCAAAAACTATTTATACAAATAGAAAACGGACAAAAATACATACAAAATTAAATTATTAAAAGTCTTAATACAGTTAAATATAGCAGCTTAAATATTGAATAAGCACATATATGAATTCAGTAGAAGAAAAGATATGCATAGTTTCGTGCATCTTTATTCTGTTCAGTTAGAAAATAGTTTGAACAGTTGGTCTTAAATGTATCTAAATTATCTATTTCTTTAATATTATTTGGTAAATTATTCCAGGTACATGTAATTACTATACTATAGTATATTAAGACCAGAATAAATCATGACATGCAATATGAATTATAATGCTTTGTGTTGTGTTTAATGATGCAGAGTATTGATGTTTTACAAGAACATATATACACATGTATGAAATAAATTGATTTCAGTGGCGGATCCAGAAATTTTCATAAGTGGGGCCCCACTGACTGACCCAAGAGGGGGCCCGCTCCAGTCATGCTTCAATGATTCCCTTTATAAGCAAACAAATTTTTTTCCAAAAAATGGGGGGGGGGGGGGGGGCGGGCCCCCTGGGCCCCCCTCTAAATCCGCCTCTGGATTTTAAAATGAAGAGACAGATTATTCGGTCTAGTCTGAGCTCTGACTCTAAAATTATTTGTAAAACAGGTAAAATGAATTATGGACATCCTGAATTCGGATTATGTAGGTTCTGAAATATTTCAGATGATTAAAGTGTTTCTCAATCATGTATCTTTGTATCAAAATAACAATACCAATGATAAATAACACCAACTTTAAAAGCCTTGAATAAACGTGGTCTTTGTTCAGTTTTTCTCTTTCCCGGGTTTTCTTATCATCTGTTCGGAACATTTCTTTTCATATGGTTTGTCTGACTACCTTTTTAATTTCTCTTTACCGATATTCCACAAAGTACTAAATAAATAGGCTTCAGAAATGCCCAACTTAATCTAAGAATAAACCCAGCAGGACAGAATTGAAAAATATGGAATTGTGAAAATATTACTATATGTAAGACCAATACATGACAATTACTAAGTTAAAAATACGTGGTCTATCTCCGAAGGCAATGTAGGGATAAATTATTTTTCTAAAACTACATTGTGATTGAAATCATGATGGTTTTATCTAGAAAACAGGTTACTTTATTTATCTAAGTTAATTGTTTTTGAAAAAACAATCAAATACAAAGTTACTCTTTTTATGATGTGTACTAGGTCCCTTAGTTAATATAAAATAAGGTGATGTGAGGAACAGCTAACCATTAAAGTTCAAATGAACATACGGCCTTCAACAATGATAAAAACCAAAATGTATAGTCGACTATAAAAGACACCGACATGAAAAATATGAAACCATTCAATTGAGAAAACTAACGAAATTCTTAATTTACAAAGGTTGGTATTTCTGTATAAATACTACCAATAAAATTGAGAATGGAAATGGGTAATGTGGCAAAGAGACAACATCCTAACCAAAGAAAAGAAAACAGCACAAGGCCACCGATGGGTCTTCAACACAGCAAGAAAATCCAGCACCCGGAGGCGTGCTTCAGATGGCCTCTAAACAAAAATGTGTACTAGTTAAGTGAAAACGCAAGTCACACTAAACTGTGAAACATATGAATGAATCAAAATTAAATAAACAAGAATATGTCCCCAGTACACAGATGCCCCATCCGCACTTTCATTTTACAATCTCTAATTTGGCATTAAAATTAGAAAGATCATATCATAGGGAACATGCATATATATGTGTACTAAGTCTCAAGTTGATTGGACTTCAACTTCATCAAAAACTACCTTGACCAAAAACTTTAACCTGAAGCGGGACGAAAGGACGGACGACCAGACGAACGAACAGACGGACGAACAAACGAACGGATGCACAGACCAGAAAACATATTGCCCATAAATGGGGGCATAGAAATATACAAGACTCACAAAGGTCCGAGGCTCCTGAAATGGGACAGGTGCAACAATGCGGTGAGGTTAAACATGTTTTGTAAGATCTCAACCCTTCCCCTATATACATCTAGCTCATGAAGAATACACAGACACACAGCAATACGCACAGTAAAACTCAGCTTAAAAAAAGTCCGAGTCCTATGTCAGAATATGTTTGAAGTGTCCTTTCATTCTCCTTTTTTATAACACTATAAAACATTTATAAGAAAATACACCTTCAATTTTGCAAAAACATTTTGAAATTAAGAAGCAGTACACCAAATTATATGATGTATGGGGAACTCGGAAGATTCCTTTTGGAAACCATTTTTAAACGTAAAATGGTGTTGTTTTGGAATAATTTATTATTGGAGAATAACAAGTTATCTTCCATTATGTATAAATTAATGCTCAAATTCCATTTTCAAAACCCCACAAAATTTAAATGGATTACGTACGTTAAATCCATATTTGACGAAAATCGAATTAGTTTTATTTGGAAAAATCAACTTCCATTGGCCATGTTAACTGGGGTTAAAGAACATTATTTCACAAAAACTGAATGACCAATTCATCCAACATTGGTTTTCCGAAATGAATAACTCTTCAAGAGGTGCATTTTATTCATTTTATAAAGAGGAATTTCGTTTGGAAACCTATTTAATAAAGTTGAAGCTGTGTGACAGGATTTATATAGCAAAATTCAGATGTTCAAATTTAAAATTTCCTGTAGAAACGGAAAGTTGGACCGGAATACCAAAAAATGCACGAATATATCATCTCTGTGGAAATGGAATAGGAGATGAATTTCATTATCTATTCAAATGTCAAAAACAGGAAATAAAACTGCTTAGAAAGAAATATATACCACAATATTATACTGCAAATCCAACGGAGTACAAAGTGAAACAGCTTTTGACATTTTGTCATGAAGAACTTTACAAAAACTTAGCAATATTTTTTAAAATTCTTACACGATACTTGTGATTTATGTTTGTCCTTTTTGAGTTGAATGTTATGGTAGTTTGTAAATTGACATTTTGTTAAATTTTACCATGTATGTAGCATTATTTTGTTTAGTGTGAATGTATTGAGTATAAAAATGTGTATACTTGTATATATGGTGTCCTCTTGTACACCTATGTGTCTGAGGTTTATTAATAAAGTATTTTTCTATTGTCTTATACATTCATAAAGATACCGGCGTGTGGGTGATGTCCCAGTTGAGTTCTGTTTACCAAACATTTCCATTTTCTATGCTGAAATAGCTTTGTTGGGGTTCATTTACAATCAATCCTTAAATCGTTAAAAATAATTCGAAGGTCATCAATTAAAAAAAATGATTGCTGTAATATAAATAGTAATCATTAGGACAAACACTTATACATTGGAACATTTTACAAATTATTGATTGTAGGGTTTGGTTATTAGTTTTTTGGTTTGTATTTGGGACAAATGTTGTATTATTCTAAAGTACAAAGTAATTCTTCCAGAAAATGACAGGTGCTTAGCTGCGATGTTATTTATTTAAAAATTAGCTACAATTAAATGGTCTGTTTGTCTTGATACGACATTTAACATAGAAATAACAATTTGAATGAAAGAATCAGCATGTATCAAATTATGTTTATATTTAGTAAGATATTTAGTGGTTAATGGGAGGGACTATTGTTCTAATATTAAGCTAACATATTTGTAAACTCTCAACAAGGTTAATGGTACAATTTAAAATGTTATTTTGATCTCATAGCTCCATACACAATCGCGTCTCAAGTCATTAGAGGATGTCAATGGCCCTGGTGGTCCTATTTCTACACATAATAAAACTGATTACATGAGACTACTGCTGTCGTTGCTGCTGCTGATGATGATAATGATGAATCTAAAGACACTGACAACTGTAAATTTCTAATTTCTTAAGAGAGGATGTCAATGGCCCTGATGGTCCTATGTCTACACATAATAAAACTAATCACATGAGACTTCTGCTGTCGCTGCTGAAGATGATGAGGATGATGATAATGGCGATTATTGGAATGAGAATGATTAAAATGAAATAAAGTCTGAACAGACTGAGAGCTTCCCTTTGACAATATTTTAACTTTCTGAAAAGTAAATTATTTAAACTTTGCCCCAGATTAAGATCATATTCCTGAGTCTTTATACAAGAATATGGAGAAGAGTTGGCTTTTTATCTATTGTAGAACAAAACAACAACCTTATAAAGTTAGACTTATTTATAAAACATAAGGTCACTGGTGAACTGATAATTCTGAGCTAAGAAACACAGACAGAAGGATTACAAGATCAGTTGAAACTATTCTTCAAAACTCAAAATTTTAACATAATACTTCAAAAGACCAAACTACTTTAGATGATATATGAGTTCAAACAAAATACATTAGGGTGCTATAAACAGTTTCGTATAAAAAAAACTAGGGGTTATTCCCCAACTAAAAATAGACATGGAGGGAAGTCCCTTTTTATCAACATAATTGGTGAAAAAGTATCATGTTTTTTGTATTTGGTTGTAAAGATATGTTAATTAACTTCAATTAAAACAGGTTGAATGATTAAAATAATTTAAAAAATTTGATTAAATATTCATGTTTTGAGGGAAGACAACACTGTAAACAGTCTGTTTTTTTTGGCAGTGAAAATTCAAAACTTATTTGCAGCCACTGTAGCTCTTTTCGGAGCAGGCGAGCGTAGCCTGAAGCATGAATTTTTTGAAAGACCAGGTAAAAATCTATGAAATTCATACAACTTTGATTATGAAAAATGTGCAGGTATCATGTCTTCAGGGGTGTGCACATGACCTGATTTCAGGTTTTTTAAGCTTAAATTAGGCAATGTTTTTCCCAGTTTCTCTGGATAAATCTTTTTTATACTATTAAAAGTACACTTTTTTTTTATTCCATTATAAACTAGAGAACATTCTGTTTCCAGTGATATCTAGTTTTATACAGGTATCTTTATTAATCAGTCCACCACTAAGGGTCACTTATACATGGTCCCTCAAAATATGACGTCATAGAAAAAAACTGTTGATTGCACCATTACCTTTTACTACAAAAGAATTACAGAGTACACAAGATTTTTTGGCACTCTTAAGAATAGTGAGTAGTGTATTATTTGCTCTTACTAAACAATTGGACTAGCAACATTGATTTTCTTTGACAGAGAAACATGCCATTTGCTACATTACATGTGGCTTATATAGTATTGAATATTATAGTGTTAACAAACTTAACATGGGTCAGAATACTGAACGTCTGCATAATTCATAAAACAAAATATAAGATAATAGTGTATCAATTATGGTCATCAATTATACGTGACACGCACGCACACACAAAAAAAAACGTATGGGTGAGCTTGACTTATATATAAACCATAAAACCAAATTTTAGGTAATTAGGACGGAAGGACGGACTGACGGACGAATGGATAGACATAGGTAGAACAGTATACCCCACTTTTTTAAAGAGGGTATAAAAAAGCATATACACAGAGCACATCAGTAAAAACGGAAGACAAGAATACAAAAATTTACCATAGCACAATAACACAATGAAGGGATGTATGAGTTTTGAGCCACGACAGATAAATGTTACCAAAAATAGATCAAACAGTGAAAGTGATAATTTACAAAGACAAATAAAAGAGCACTATTATACGAAAGAGACGATAACATTTAACATTATCAATATTTTAAAAGTTTCTGCGATAGACCATCAGCTATAGAGCAGGCGACATTAGATGAGGTTGCCGCCTATTATGACACATGTAGAATACGTGACATAGTAGTATTCAAGAAAGGTAAAACTAAACCTTATTACCTGAACCAGACATTGAGCAAAATGATGATAACTGTCGAAAGGGGGTTAAGGTAGTAAATGACACAGGACCTTACGAAGAAAGTTCTAAAATTTCAATTATTTCCATGCGTTTTAATGGCAAAACTAATTCTGGGAAATATAGAAGAGTGTATGCTACATGAAAATTGAGCGGTCTTTCTATGGAAGATACAACGAAATCGAGAAAGAAATTATTGCAAAACTCGAAATTTATAGATTTCTTTGGAGTACACAAAAGAGCTTTGTGGCATAAGACTGATGGCCAACAAGTTTTCAACAGGCATGCAGGCAGGTACAATGTAAATACGGGTTTTTTTTTTGTCCTTACTGACACCCCATCAAGTTACATTCACAGTGCTTTGAACATTTTCATCAAATCAAACAAAAACCGTGTCGTTAAGTGATCTAAATGCACTACGGTACAGAGCTAAAATATACACGTAGTCTAACCTATTTATTTTTTAGACCATATTTTCACAAAGGATTACAGTTCTGAAAGTAGAATGCTTGATTCGTATATATCTAGTGTGGATTTCATAACATTTAAAATAAGTTCCCTTGTAAATGGCTCTCTTATCAGCTAAAACTTCTTTCTATCAACTTTTAACAGTAAATCTTGTTGACACATATATTTGGGCATTGCACAAGGTCTCAGACTCTTTACTTTTTATTCTTTGACTGTGATCTGATTGATATTTCAGTCTTGAAAACATGTTGGTGTATCTATTAGTTATAGTGATCGTTGAATTACCTTGCAGTATCTGTAAGTACTCCCAGAATGGTACCTTGTATTTTCTTCGTCTGGTTGTTTATTGTAATTAGGGTCGACAGATAAGCAAGCCTAAAGTCAACTGTTTTTACATTTATTTCGTATGTTTTGCTGTTACAAGTTCGATGTGCAATCTTGTTACATTCTTAATGTACATGTCCGAGGTCAAGAGCATGATGTGATTTAGTGATTGTCGTAGGTTCCTGTCTGACTTAGTTGATTATCGTGTATAGTTTTTATAGCAATGCTTGTCTCATAATTGCAATTAGATTTTTTTAAAACTAGATGCAAACATGGGTTTCGTAGATCGAAACATTAATGTAAATGTAGATTCTACTATATCCGTTCAAAAAGATATCTATGATCAGCATTACTGATTCTTGATGTTTTTACTTAAAAAAAGGCCATGTTGAGCGAGCATTTTAGAATAAAAAAATCGTATCAAATTTAATAATTGGAGTTCAGACATGCATGTCCTAAGATCATCCTCAATGATTTTTAAAGACATATCGAGGGTATCACCAGCCCAGTAGTCAGCTCAGAAGTGCTGACATGAATTATCATTGATATGGTCATATTTATAAATAAACTGTTTACAAACTTTTGAATTTTTGAAATACTAAGGTTTCCTACCTCAGGAATATATTTCCTTAGATGTATTTAGCAAAACTTTTAGGAATTTTGGTCCTCAATGCTCTTCAACTTCGTACTTTATTTGGCCTTTTTAACTTTTTTGGATTCAAGCGTCACTGGTGAGTCTGTTGTAGACTAAACGCGCGTCTGACGTAAAAACAAAATTCAATCCTGGTATCTATGATGAGTTTATCCTAAGATACTTTCTTTGGCATCGCCATCGGAGTAGATAAGTATAGTGGTCAACTCGGACTGTTACTATTATTAAAGCCAAATTAAAAGCTATGAATAGATATTGCTGGAAAATATATGAGATCAAATTTAGTAACCATGTAATTTATGGAAATGTATCAAACTGATCGGGACCAGTTTAATATGTATTCAGAAGAATGAAAATAATTTTATCAGATTTACTTGACAATTGGACAATTAATTATTTATTACGTATACCCTTATTTCCAATATGATGTCAATTTCCTTGTAAAGATTTTTACAAGATAAAAACCATGATTAATTATTTAGTAGTTAGTGTAGATTGAAAATTCGACATCATTAATCCCTCGACAAAACAAAACTTGAATGAATGCTTGAATTTTATTTCTCATCAAATGCAAATAAAATAGTAACAGAGAATAATATATATGTATACACAATAACATTAAATATTAAAGCACATGCGAACTATACAGACAGAAACATTAAGTTACAAACTAACCAACAGTTCCTGAAATTTTCATCCCAAACGGGAATCGAATCAGGAACCTTTGTGTTAGTAGTCCGATGCACTTACCACTACACCACGGCTCTCTAATCACGCTATTTTTAGATTAGCTTTTGCATTTCTCATCATAATAAAGTAAAAATAAAATGAAGCTTAATTGTTTTGTCATGCCAGCTTCGCCCAGTCAGTGACCTCAGTATTAATTTACTTACTATTTAAGATTTCAAGATTTTATTTGAACACTCAGACACAGATACATGTGTAACATGAGGTCATATCAATGACATACATATAGCATAAAGATATATAACAATAACATACAACTATGGGTTTTTTTTTAACATTTTCAGAACATATTGGCAATGTTTTTGATAAATACAGAAAGTCGTTTATATAGTTGTACATTACATATTGAAAGAAGACCTTCCGTTTTTTATAATTAGGGTTCACTGTGTAGTAGCTTGGTAGAAACTTTTCCCTTAATACAACAATATTTTGATAAGCACATTTAAATAACAAATGAAATTCATCACCAATATTACTCTTACATAAAGTACATATTCTATCCTGCCTCGGGATATTTTGCCGTCTGCCTGTTTCGGTAGGCAGACGCAGATTTGAACACCTTAAGTGTGTGATCCAAAGCCTGCAATATTCAGGAAGTTTTAGAAGGTATGTTTTTAAAGTAAAATCTTTTTTAAATATTGAGTAAAATTGTCCTCGTGATGAGTTTTCAATATCACTAAACCACTGTTGTACAAATTGATCACAAAGTATTTGTTTTAAGTACATTTTATAACAGTAGCCTGTTTGATTGGCAAAAATATATCCAATGCCATGCAGTATCGTTTAATATTGCTTCTATACAATTTACCATTTTAAAGGTGTATTTAGATTTAGGCTTTAAACGAAGCATCAGCAGTGGCGGGTCCAGGGGGGGGAGGGGGGGTTCCGTTTTTTTTTGTTTTTTTGGGAGCATATAGTTGGACCCCCCCCCCTTTACTCTGGGTTGGGACCCCCTTTTTTTAAATGGCTGGATCCGCCACTGATCAGTCTATACAATAAACTGCATAGTTTTGATTCATTATTTAAAATTTTACACCAATATATAATCATTGTAATTTTCACCTTTATTTCAAGAAGAAATCTACCCAATTCTCCGTACACCATAAAATTAGGCGTAGTGTTTCTATCTTTCAGCAATCTAGCTTCAGTAAATTGTTTACTTTATTGCCAATCATAAATAACTGAAATGACATTTTTTTTCTCGCTAGGATAAATTGTTTGTTTTTCCTCTGAGTATAACACCCAATACGAGGCAATTAATGATCAATTAATTGAACTGTTCGCCTTACAGTATCAGTATTTCAAACTTTAATTGCGAGATTGGATGACATGTTAAAGGATTAATTCTGAAGACTGATGCATTACCCGAGAGGCCAGCTCGATATTATCGACTTATACCTTGTTTGGCTAATTCCTATTTTATTCAAAGCCATCGTATTAACCAATCATCAACACGTATATTTCATTTTACCTGTGTTTATTCAAAGTAATCAATTTGTTTTTATTAAAATTTTAGAACTCGAGAAACTTAAGTCTGTTGTGTCTGCCGATATCTTACTCCTACTGACAGCTTTAGAAATACAAGTTATTTTACCATAAATTGTCAGTGTTGGTGTCAAAATGTCCGTGATTCTAATGGCCGGCCGTAAGAGGATAGATATAAGTAAGCGTGACATGTCCAAAAAGAAGAAAGTTATAAGGTTAGTTGTTTTCACATTTATGTTTGATAGATTTTACTTCGAACCTGTAAGCAACCTCGAGGCCGATGTAATCTTGACGAACGTATTTAGCATGCCTATCCAAACACACCGAAAGTAAGCTGTTGTCTTTTTAGTATTACCCAAGTTTTCAAGATGTCAAGTTAAATGATTAGAGTACTCATCCACTTTTAGGTTAGATGCGCATAAAATCAAGTGTTACGTTCAATGTATCATGGCTTACTTTATTGTTTTAAGATTTAAAAGCTTAAACAAAATAAAAAATGTCATCAAAAAGCATACTTATAAAGGTCATGAGCATTTATCAAAGATTTTATCATCTTGAATCAGAGGTTTGAATTCCTTTATTTAACATGACTAAAAATGTCATGAAGCAAAAGAAAATGTACAAGCGATAAGGAATTGCTTTCAAGAACAAGCAGTGTTCAAATGAAATTGAAATGTGAAAAGCAATAAAAACTGTTCAAATAGTTAACCAAAATCAAATCTCGAACGAAGACATGTGAAGCATAATTATTATTAAGAACACACAGAGTGTACAGACTTAAAAAACGAGACATGAATATGTTTACATGCACTTCAACAAATGGAACATTAAAGTCAGATTATCACATGCAGAACCCAAAGTCCAATACTACAATGACGGGAAATAAAGTATCAGACTACAATGACGGAAAATAAAGTATTAAACTACAATGACGGAGAAATAAAATACCAATCAATTGTGACGGGAAATAAAGTATCAGACTACAATGACGGAAAATAAAATATTAAACTACAATGACGGGGAAATAAAATACCAATCAATTATGACGGGAAATAAAGTACCAAACATAATGACGGTAAATGAAGTACAAAAACTATAATGGCGTGAAATAAAGTACCAACTATAAAGATGTTTAATGAAGCTAAAAAAAACTACAATGGCGGGAAATAAAGAACCAAACTATAAAAATGTTAACTGAAGCTAAAAAAAACTACAATGGCGGGAAATAAAGAACCAAACTATAAAGATGTTTAATGAAGCTAAAAAAACTACAATGGCGGGAAATAAAGAACCAAACTATAAAGATGTTTAATGAAGCTAAAAAAAATACAATGGCGGGAAATAAAGTACCAAACTATAAAGATGTAAAATGAAGCTAAAAAAAATACAATGACGGGAAATAAAATACCAACTACAATTACGAAAAATAAGGTATCTGATGGTGGAGATTTATTTCCCCGAGGGTATCACCAGCCCAGTAGTCAGCACTTTTTGTGCTGACACGAATTATCAATGATATGGTTATTTTTATAAATTAACTGTTTACAAAATTTTGAATTTTTGAAATACTAAGGCTTTTCTACCTCAGGCATAGATTACCTTAGCTGGATTTGGCAAAACTTTTAGGAATTTTGGTCTTCAATGGTCTTCAACTTCGTACTTTATTTGGCCTTTTTTACTTTTTTTAATTCGAGCGTCACTGATGAGTCTTTTGTAGACGAAACGCGCGTCTGGCTTATATAAACAAATTTAGTCCTGGTATCTATGATGAGTTTGTTTACAACCACTGGGTTGATGCCACTGCTGGTAGATTTATTTTCCGGAGGGTGACACAAGCCCAGTAGTCATCACTTTTTGTGCTGACATGAATTATCATTGATATGGTTATATTCATAAATTAACTGTTTACAAAATTTTGAATTTTTGAAATACTAAGGCTTTTCTACCTCAGGCATAGATTACCTTAGCTGGATTTGGCAAAACGTTTAGGAATTTTGGTCTTCAATGGTCTTCAACTTCGTACTTTATTTGGCCTTTTTTACTTTTTTGGATTCGAGCGTCACTGATGAGTCTTTTGTAGACGAAACGCGCGTCTGGCGTATTTAAAAAAATGTAGTCCTGGTATCTATGATGAGTTTATTTATAGACAGTTGTCTCATTGGCTTCTTATTTCAATACAAAACAATAATCACGTGAAAAAAGTACCAATAATGAAGCCAAATAAATTACCAAACATTAATGAAGCCAAATAAATTACCAAACAATAATGAAGCCAAATATATTACCAAGCAATAATGAAGCCAAATATATTACCAAGCAATGACGGGAAATAGATTACGGCAAGCAATAATGACTGGGAATAAAGCAGCAAACTACAATGACGGTAAACAGAGTACCAAACAATCATGACGGCAAATTAAGAACCGCACTGGTCTACAATGAAGGGGAGTAAAGTAGCAAACATTCAGTATGGCCACCACATTTCAAAGACGGCAAATGTATTATCAAATGATAATGAATGGAAATAAAGAACCAAACAATAATGTCGTGAAAAAGTATCAAACAATAATGACGCCAAATAGATTTATAATTTAGCATTGATTAAGGAAATCAACACAAAACACATAACCAATGTAACAACATCACAAAGACACAAAATAACTACAAGTCTACTCTGGTCCAACAAACATTTTTATCAATTTTGTCATTTTCCGGACTAGCTGTGAAAGTAATTATAGTCGATATGACCATAACTATGGAATCGTAAAGACGTTGATGCATTCTTAGCAGGAGATGCTTAGTTTGCCGGCGCGTGCGTACTCGCTCCGTATAGATTTTAAAACGATTCCGATGTTTTTTCGTTATGATTTTCTGGTTACAAAATATATTGTATATGTTCTTACAATAATGTATGATATAAACATTTATCATTTTAAAACTACCTTTATCTATAACAACGTCTCGTTTTAGATCCATATTATAGTGCCCATTTTACTGACAATGAACCACAGTTTAATCATTGCAATGCGAAATTAATAACAATCATCTCGAGAACAAGACATTTAACTAATATGATAATACAAGTGCGCGAAAAAAAGATAGAAAGTCGTTGAAGTTGTCAATATTTGTTGCAGGATATTTTTGGTTTTCCGGACTCTGAAATCGTTATTTTAAGAACTGCATGAGGAATCATGACAGCGATAAAATGCAGAGTTCGCGACTTCTGACAAGTTCTATACTGGTTCTGGTAAGATAGCATTGTTTATCATTATCATTTCTAAAATACTAAGTGCTGTTGTATTTCTCTTATAATTTTGTTTAAATAAGACTTATTTCTTTTCATTTTTGTTAACTTGCTTATAAAGTGTTCTTTCTCCCATCCTACCGTCGTGGTAATGTCAATGCAAGTTTATTATTTACTAAACGCAGATATTAACCTGTTCAATGCCATACATCAGTGTATCTGGTCAATGTATTCATGTGCTCCCCTCTTATTAATGAATAATAAATCATTGCCGTAGAACTTTGACAACACTTGGGAAATAAGACCATGTGATGAATGGTTAACTATATTATAATTGTTATACCCGAGACATAATACGTTGTTGTTTAAATCGTGTATTTGATTACAATTGGTATATATCATGGCATCTTTTTCTCATCACTAAATACATTGATTGATTGATTGGTGTTAAACACCACTTTCAGCACTGTTGGTTCTTTCGTAGCGGCTCGAGTTTATTGGTGAAAGAAACAGGAGTACACGAAGAGAACCACTGACTTTCTGTGGGAAAACTAACAACCGTAGTCCATTAAGATTGGAAATAGGGTATATCAGAGACCCACTGACTTTCTGTGGGAAAACTAACAACCGTAGTCCATTAAGATTGGAAATAGGGTATATCAGAGACCCACTGACTTTCTGTGGGAAAACTAACAACCGTAGTCCATTAAGATTGGAAATAGGGTATATCAGAGAACCACTGACTTTCTGTGGGAAAACTAACAACCGTAGTCCATTAAGATTGGAAATAGGGTATATCAGAGACCCACTGACTTTCCGTGGGAAAACTAACAACCGTAGTCCATTAAGATTGGAAATAGGGTATATCAGAGACCCACTGACTTTCTGTGGGAAAACTAACAACCGTAGTCCATTAAGATTGGAAATAGGGTATATCAGAGAACCACTGACTTTCTGTGGGAAAACTAACAACTGTAGTCCATTAAGATTGGAAATAGGGTATATCAGAGAACCACTGACTTTCTGTGGGAAAAACTAACAACTGTAGTCCATTAAGATTGGAAATAGGGTATATCAGAGAACCACTGACTTTCTGTGGGAAAACTTACAACCGTAGTCCATTAAGATTGGAAATAGGGTATATCAGAGAACCACTGACTTTCTGTGGGAAAAAACTAACAACTGTAGTCCATTAAGATTGGAAATAGGGTATATCAGAGAACCACTGACTTTCTGTGGGAAAACTTACAACCGTAGTCCATTAAGATTGGAAATAGGGTATATCAGAGAACCACTGACTTTCTGTGGGAAAACTCACAACTGTAGTCCATTAAGATTGGAAATAGGGTATATCAGAGAACCCACTGACGTTCTGTGGGAAAACTAACAACTGTAGTCCATTAAAATTGGAAATAGGGTATATCAGAGAACCACTGACTTTCTGTGGGAAAAACTAACAACTGTAGTCCATTAAGATTAGAAATAGGGTATATCAGAGAACCACTGACTTTCTGTGGGAAAAACTAACAACTGTAGTCCATTAAGATTGGAAATAGGGTATATCAGAGAACCACTGACTTTCTGTGGGAAAACTAACAACTGTAGTCCATTAAGATTGGAAATAGGGTATATCAGAGAACCCACTGACGTTCTGTGGGAAAACTAACAACTGTAGTCCATTAAAATTGGAAATAGGGTATATCAGAGAACCACTGACGTTCTGTGGGAAAACTAACAACTGTAGTCCATTAAGATTGGAAATAGGGTATATCATTACAATGTATCATGCATAGAGAACCACTGACTTTCTGTGGGAAAACTGACAACCGTAGTCCATTAAGATTGGAAAAAGGGTCTATCATTACAATGACTTTCTGTGGGAAAACTAATACCGTAGTCCATTAAGATTGGAAATAGGGTATATCAGAGAACCACTGACTTTCTGTGGGAAAACTAACTACTGTAGTCCATTAAGATTGGAAATAGGGTATATCAGAGAACCACTGACTTTCTGTGGGAAAACTAACAACTGTAGTCCATTAAGATTGGAAATAGGGTATATCAGAGAACCACTGACTTTCTGTGGGAAAAACTAACAACTGTAGTCCATTAAGATTGGAAATAGGGTATATCATTACAACGTATCATACATAGAAAATATATGCATATATTCAAAAATAAAATAGCGTTTTCATTTATACTCAGTGTAATAGTAGCAAAAGATCGGTTTATCATAGTCTTATAATCAATATGAGGTTCGCCTTCTGGAATACCTGAGGTCACCTAGAATTTTGTGGATCGAATCAGTCAACGAAGTGGTTCATTTTGGTTTCACTTTCAATGTTGACATTGTTTTCCTCCTAATCACTGTACACGACTTATGTATGCGTAACCAATCTCTAGCTAAAGGGTTGAATTGACGATCACATGAATACGGCTTTAAAGAGGTCGAATTATTCACTTGCAAGTGAATAATTCAACAGCGATTTTTATTTGCTATTTTTTTTTTCAATATGAAACCAAATTGGCTGCTAATAACGAATTAATATATCATTATTTCACTTGAATTAATGATTGAACCAAACGAAATCATATTCTTTTTTTTTTTCTTATCTCGTAGCTGGAGCTCATTTAAAAAAAAGTCTAGTCAATTACAGTAATTATGATAATGAATAACATTCGGGACCATAAAACTCATTCGATACAAATATTTCACCAATCAAGACATTGAATTGAAATATTGAATTTTATGTAAATACACTTTTAATGATTATATAGTTTTTAAATCTTAAGCGTTAACTTTGTAACAGAACCATGCTAATGACTTTCTGCTGTTACAATATTTCAAGTGTACAGTTCGATTAAAAATATAACATTGTGTTGATTGTCCTTCCTCACGTCTGTATCCCGGTCCAATAGTCTAGATGGTATAATGTCACGTAAACATGTCTTATAAGCAGAGTAACATCTGGAGCTGCTGAGATGTACACGACTTTTCATATTTGCTGATGGTTTTTATGGATTTCAATATTAAAATCTAGTAAAGTTCTTGTACCTCGGCCTACTTAGTATTCCATTAAATTTGCATTTATCTACGACAGACATCGCAATATCTTTTGTTGCATTGCTTCATGGGTTCATAGATCGCAAAAAGGTTTGATACTTGAGTTTGAACATTCTTCTCTTCTACTCTAATCGTATGATACTTAATTTTGAAATGTTGAATTGCACGAATGAGTATGTTCATACAATGTAAATGCTGATATATTCATTATTTTCTACTCGATTCGTTTGCAATAAATAAACACATGGCATATGTTTTTTCGCTGCTATTACGCAATTACTGCGGCTGAGATGTGTTTTGAAATAAACAATAAACAGCATGATCTCCCAACAGAATAAACGGTGCTGTTATTATTTCGTTGGGTACGATGCTACGATGGCCGAAGTGAGCCGACAAAAATGCTATTTAAAACTTGTATAGTACTGTACAGAAAGTTTGTACAATGTACTATCTTGTTGTTTTACTTCCGGGTAAAAAGATAGTACTCTGTACAGAAAGTTTGTACAATGTACTATCTTGTTGTTTTACTTCCGGGTAAAAAGATAGTACTCTGTACAGAAAGTTTGTACAATGTACTATCTTGTTGTTTTACTTCCGGGTAAAAAGATAGTACTCTGTTCAGACAAGTTTGTACAGTGTACTATCTTTTTATGGGATCAGGAAATAATAGGTACATTATTTGTGTTATAATAATAAGATGATGTGGTATATCAAACAATTTTGTGACTTGATTGTAAGTCTTTTTTCTGTTATTAATGTATCTCATTCAAAATTAATTTGTGCAGTTCCTTCACCGGAAATATGTGACATGTTCGAAATAATGAATCAAATTATTTATGCATTTCAATATACAGAAGAAAAAAAATTTCTATGATATCATGGCAGATATAGAGTCGATGGATTTATAATATATAATAGAACATATCAGGGAGCATCAGATGAAATAATAGATTTTTTTCGACTAGCAGATAATTAAAACCCCTAATTAAAATCAAAAACGATAAAATGTCGTTCTTAGATGTTGATGTAATTAAAGGTAAAAGATTTACAATATATAGCATTCTTGACCTTAAAAATTCAAGTCATTTTTAAGACACAAATTCTTATCTGTTTCTACACAGAAATAGCTGTCACTCACAGCATGTATTCAGAGGATTTATTAAAGGTAAAGCAATACGGCAAACTAGAAACACAAGTGACCATAACAAATTAATAAAAAATCTTAACTAATTTCAAAGTGAAATTATTAGATAGGGGTTGTGATAACGTAAAGATAGATGATAGTATCACTAATGCTTTATCAATTGATCATACTGATTTATTACAACAAAAGAAATCAGAAGAAAACAATATATTCCGTTAGTTTTTATAACTAAATATAATCCATTTACGTATACAGTTTGACGAAGATCGTGTACAATATTCAATGCAGCACCAATAGTTGCGTATAGCAAACATAAAAGTATTGGAGATATGCTTAGTAGATCAAAGTTAAAGACTTTATTATCAAATTGACAGTTGGACCCCTGATGATGGCAGATCTGTCATAACTTGTCTGTACAGAGTACTAGCTATCTTTTTACCCGGAAGTAAAAAGCAAGATAATACATTGTACAAACTTTCTGTACAGAGTACTATCTTTTTACCCGGAAGTAAAAAACAATATAGTACATTGTACAAACTTTCTGTACAGAGTACTATCTTTTTACCCGGAAGTAAAAACAATATAGTACATTGTACAAACTTTCTGTACAGAGTACTATCTTTTTACCCGGAAGTAAAAAACAATATAGTACATTGTACAAACTTTCTGTACAGAGTACTATCTTTTTACCCGGAAGTAAAACAACAAGATAGTACATTGTACAAACTTTCTGTACAGATTACTATCTTCCAATCGGGAAGTAAAACAACAAGAAAGTATTATGTACAAACTTTCTGTACAGTACTATACAAAGTTTAAATAAAATTTTTGTCGGCTCACTTCGGCCATCGTACGATGCACATTGAAAACTTAAAACTAAACTTTATAATCTTGAACTTAAGAATCATTAAATGTAGCACAAGGAAAAATGTTTTTACTGAAAATTCAGATACTAAAGTGATATAATCCAGAAGACATTTAAAAAAAATGTATCCATTTAATAGCATATGTGATTGTTAACGAAAAAAAAATTAAAATTCACAACCAGTGGTCAGAGTGTCTCTGCGTGCACATCAGAGACACTCTGACCACTGGTTGTGAATTTTAATTAACTCTATATTGACACTGTTTGAATTACTTACTGCAACAAAACAATATATGACAGAACGTTATTATTGAACACTGTGAGTTTATCCATACAAGGTTACTTAGCATGTCGATTTACCACAAAGCACAAAATGTAAGAACATAACAACTACATATTAAATATTACCTATGTAAATAATTTCATGAAGTCAAATAAAAAGTTTGAATAAGAAGGTCTGTATATTCATTTGCTCTGTAATTGAATTTCAAAATAAACTGGTTATAAAATTCAGTTTCCTTTAAACTATACGAGTGGATTTTTTTTTCAATCAAAGTTGGAAGGAACTATAATAATTAGTTTTTTTGCAATGAAAGATTTAGAAAACTGTGGTGTGCCCACATACACCTTCAAATGTTCTTTTAGTCTTTGGTTTTTTTTAATCTATTTTCCCTCGGTTCTATTAAAAACACTATTTACCAAAAACTATGGATGACAACAAATGCAGGGCGATAAGTATGCAGAATAAACTCGAAATTTTAGAAAATACAAAATAGCGTCGTCTTAAATTGCTGATAACCAAATCAAATACAAGAGTTTTGCACAGAAGTAAAGACTTTATCACATGGACTGTCATAGTTATAAGACAAAGTATACAACCAAATTTCTTTTCTATTTTAAAATTTAGGAACATCTCAAACGTATCATTACTCTATCAGTACAGTTTGAAATACTAATATTTATACTAAATATTATCATACTCTATCATGAACAGCTTAGAGCTTGTCAGATAGCATGTAGTACTTTTCATTCCTTACTCAATGCTAAGAAGGCATTTTATGGTATCTTTGTTGTTACGTGTTTTATGGTATCTTTGTTGTTACGTGTTTTATGGTATCTTTGTTGTTACGTGTTTTATGGTATCACGTGTTTTATGGTATCTTTGTTGTTACGTGTTTTATGGTATCTTTGTTGTTACGTGTTTTATGGTATCTTTGTTGCTACGTGTTTTATGGTAAAAACTTTCTTTGTTGTTACGTGTTTTATGGTATCTTTGTTTTAGTTTTTTTAGTCTTTGCGTGGTTTTCTCTTTAGGTTTTGTGTCTTTGTGTTGTTTCTCATTAGATATGACAGTGCTTTGTGTTGTTTCCTCTTTGGTGTGTGTGTCTTTGTGTTGTTTTCTCATTGGTGTGTGTCTTTGCGTGGTTTTTTTATATTGGTTATATGTTTTTGTGTCTCTGTATTGTTCCTCATTGGTTAAATGTTTTGTGTGTTTCCTTGTTGGTTTTTGTGTCTTTGTCTTTTATTTTTACTCATTGGTTTGTGTGTCTTTGTGTTCCCTACTTCTTGGTTTTTGTGTGTTTGTTATGTCTTCTCATTTGCTGTGTCTTTGTGAATTTTCTCTTTAGCTATGTATTTTTGTGTATTTTCTCATTTGCTATGTGCCTTAGTGATTTTCTCATTGGCTGTGTCTTTGTGTATTTTCTCATTGCCTATAAGTGTATTTGTGTTGTTTTCTTATTGGTTTTGTGTCTTTGTGTATTTTCTCATTAGTTTCTCTGTCTTTGAGGGTTTTTTTCTCTTTGGTTTTTGTGTCTTGGTTACGGACTTCTGAATATATCTCCTTACCAATCATTTGATGATCCCTGGAATAGTAATAAATCATTGATAAAAGCAAGTTTAATGCATATATAATATTATTGTACGGGTAAATTTAACTGCTTCTAGAATACTAGTGAAAATGTAGAGAATATTGCAAATCTTTCAACTTGATTAATGATTTTCGAGGAGAGCAAACAAGGCTAAATATTGATTTATTTATACAAAAAATATGCATAAACCTTAATATATGGACGCTTTGATGATTATCTGCAATAAAACAAGATCAATTATTTAAATGACAAAAAACTAAACCGAAGATACGTAGATTTGCTTTAATGAAAGTATTTGATAACGTAAAATGTGTAAATTTTACAGCTGGCAACTTTTATGTTTCTTTCGAGATCAGAACTATGCTACTATCTATACGCATTATTTGCACTTGCAATATATTGCAACACAGTAATGCATTGTATTCAACGTGATGGAAAAACGTACTTTTAAAACAAAAAGATGAATAATGAATCTTGATTTATTATCTACTTAGGGAGCTACCATTTGATTTTTATGGGGGGGGGCTCATCCTGCACTTTTTTTTTTACTAAAAACTTCTGTCCTGCCTATTTTTTTCAAATTTTATCCTAGCCCCCCCCCCCCCCCCCCCCCCCCCTCCCCCCCCCCCCCCCCCTAAAAATCAAATGGTAGCTCCCTTAAGGAAACAGCTTCAGATGACACACTCTTATATTCTGAAATCAGTAAATTAAGTCTATAGATGCATGATTTTTTGTTGTTGTTATTTGCCTTTGAACTAGCTGTCAGTTACTTTCATATCTGTACTAAGTGTCATTTTGTTGTGGGGATGTATACGTACCCTGTCACGTCCATTTTGTGTTTTTGTTAGATGTAGTTCTATTTGTAGAAATGATGAGTTAAGCCTTTTTAAACTGATTTGTAAGTTATAGTTTCTCTCATGTTGCACTGTAACACCACTTTTCCAGGATAGGTAACATAAAAGGGTTTGGCGCCCGCTAACATGTGTATGTGCGCCACTTTCTGTATGTGCATGTCCCAAATTAGGAGCCTGTAATTCAGTGTCTGTGCATCATATTTGTTTTTTCGTTCATTATTTTTAAACAAAAATTAGGCCGTCTCTTATGGAGAGTTGTCTCATTACCAATCAAACCACATCGTCTTATACTTATTTATATACAATGTAAAAAGACAAGACAATGTGTAATGACCAAAGTAAATTTGCAATCAATTCTAAAACAAACAAAATTATGTTACTGGTTTGATAAACCTTAAAACGTCTAATTGATATAATTTTTGAAAATAAAGGCGGGATATTTTAACAACAAGTAAATAGAAACACCCAGTGGCAAAGGTTTCAAGTACATCAGGACGAGAATAATTAGACAACCAGATTCGGTAAAATGGATGAACCGCGAACACATGACCGCGAAGAAGGTAGGGGACTTTTCATTCACACACGAAAACGATGGCCACATACGCATCCCGTAAAAGAGCATGGTACAATCCCCACACGATGCATCGGATTTAACGTCCTTATTCTTGACTAGGACATAGCCATGTTCATCCTACTGAGCGGACGGACAACCTCTAGAGATGTGAGAGAAATGACATAAGCCCATAATCCACCAGAAACCAAATGACAATGGTATGACAAACAGGTTACCGCACGGCCTTCAATACAATATCACTTCCGTATAGTAATGGCCATGCATTTTTCTGCGGGAGAGAAAACGGCCATATTGTTGTATCCCAATCATTCCTTGTTTTTGAAAATGATAGTCTGCTTTAATGATTCGTATTTTACATAAACTCACTTCTCCTTATTCAGCATGTGTTCAATAATTTAATTTTTGTATCCATATATTTTGCATACTTGAGAGCTTTTAAACCTAATCAATGTATGTGAAAAATATTATTAAAACACTCATTGATCCCCTGAAAATCAATGTTACTTCATTTCTTTTGTTTACTTTCACTTAAGTTCACTTAAACACCTTAAAATTGTTGAAGTAACAAATGATGTTATTAAGCAATTTATTCATTTAAATTGTATCTCATTGTATCAATTGTTTGCTTTCTTCTCTATAAATATTTAGTATGAAGTTGAGAATTTCAACATATTAATAACACATATACAACATGATAGTTCGGTCACGGGAAGCCGCGTGAAGGTTTGAATATATCCAATAATATATCGTACTTAATATATCATACTCAATATATCACCTGATTATGTGCTGAAGTCATTTTACATGGATGATCATGGATGTTGATGATTTTTTTTAAACTATCAACTTTATAAATGCAGTCAAAATTAACATGATCGCTTGAACCTTCATAATTGTTTTCCTTGGAATGAGACGATCTAATTTATCGTTAACTCGATATTCTCATGATATAATAAACCTGATAAACAATCCGGAGCATGTAAACCAAGTCATCTATGATTGAATCAGCTGTTTATAAGGGAAAACACTAAAAGCCAGTTATTTCAAAGTAAGCCTCATTTATCCCTAAAAAAAACTTCCTATCGTTGAACATTTGTTAACTCTTTTACATTAGTTAATGCGTTCAATCGTTGACAGATAGATCAAGTTTTTCCAGAGAACCAAATTATGCAATCACAGCTGGTACCTTCATTGACATCCTGAAAACAAATACCATGAGAAAAGATCACAATATTATTCATTGAAATATTCTTTTCTTTGCGTCATAATTAAAATATTATTTGTCATTATAATCGATATTTTACCTAATTTTTATTTTTTATAAAATCTTAACTATTGAGAAGCAGTTTTCTCCTCTCTCCATTATACGAAACCACAATGGTCATTGTATATTAAAAAGAGTCAATTTTTCAAAGTTCATTGGCAAATGCAACTATTCTTAAGAGACAAATGAAATAAAGTAAACATTACGAGACAGGTACTTGTATATTCTATATTATGTTCCCTACTTAAACATAATATAAATTAGTCGATATAACTAGTTTTCTCTTTGGATTGACATTGAATTATTGACTCTATACATCTCAAAATTACTCTTCATTTGATAGGACGATGATATCTATCTATAACCAAATATAAGTCGTATAAAAAGGCAATCAATAAATATTCATCGTATTGATCATTTCAACTTATAACCGATATACAAGTTTATCTTTAGTTATATTGCATAAAGATTCTACTCTTTGAAGTATTTATCAATTGTCAGCTCAATTCTGAAATAGTTCAACTACAATAAGGTTATATCTACAATCGTTCGAATAGGTACACTAGTGTGAAGAGTACACTAGTGTTAACTACAATAGTGCGAATAAGTACAATAGTGTGAAAAGTACAATAATGTTAACTACAATAGTGCAAATAAGTACACTAGTGTGAAAAATACAATAGTGTGAAAAGTACAGTAGGGTTAACTAAAATAGTGTGAAAAGTACAGTAGGCCGGTTAACTACAATAGTGTGAAAAGTATAGTAGGGTTAACTACAATAGTGTGAATAAGTAAAATAGTGTAGAATAAAAAGTGCATTAGTGTTAAATACTATAGCGTAAATAGGTAAAATAGTGTGAAAAAGTTTTAGAAGTGTTAACTGCAATAGTACGAATAGGTACAACAGTGTCAAAAAGTATAGTGTTAACTGCAATACTGTGAATAAGTACAGATTTATTAGCTACATGATAGTGTGAATAAGTACAATAGTGTGAATAAGTATAGTGTTGTTAGCTACAATAGTATGAACACGTACACTAGTGTGATTAACTACAATAGAGATAATGGCACTCCACTTAGGTACAAAAAAGGCGGTTATTGAATGAGGTATTATCATAGTGTGGAAAATTGCACCAATATTTCGTATTTGCATTGAAGACATTTAAGTATTTTGTTTTAATTTATAATAATACATGTCTTGAAGTCATAGTAGAGTTATATATGTACTTCTTCACAAAACTATTTGACTGCGATAGGAATAGTTGGAAACCAGTCTTTGAAATAATGTGATATTGAAGGATCTCTAAAAGTGAAATATCATATTTAAAGAAGATCCCACAGATTCAAGTTTGTTAAAATGAGAGAGATTTTATTTTACAAGTTTCAAAATGTAGGATTTTTTTCAATCATAACAGTAAAACAAATGTTTATGTCTACATGGCCAATATTTTATGAAACAAAACTGGTGCAATTTAATTTGTTTTTAATTTCCATATCTCTTATTATTCATAGGTTGATTACTTGTCTTATTTTTTTAATAAAATAGTTGTATGTCGCTGTAAAATTTCATGCAATAGTGAAATCAATATCTCTTACAGCACACAGTTTTCATATGAAAAAAGATTCGATTGAAATCTTGCTCTTTTGACAAATTCACACAGAATAAAATCAATTTCTTTTCATGGCAGTGTCTTTGAAATTATTTAACAAGTTAAAATCATTTACAATGAGAAGAATCTAGCCGGAATGTATTGAATATGATTATTACAAAAATCAATTTTTATTGGTGAAAGTGATTGTTCTAGTTTTTCCTTAATCTGTAGCTGATTAAATGAATTTTCATGAATATAATACGAGTGTTGAAATCGATTAAATGAAACGTACCTCGTTCTTCCATTAAGCAATGACCTTGCATGTGTCAACCGATATCCAATTTACAAAAATAATTTTATCTCTTACTGATACTAATAATGAATATGGAACAGACATGGAAATTCTCTGATTTAAATGAGGGAAGAATCTATTTTTTGAGACACCAGACCCTTTTGTTCAACATTCATTTTTTAAGACACTAGACCCTTTTGTTCAACATTCATTTTTTAAGACACTAGATGTTCAACATTCATTTGGTAGTGTTAAAATACGTGTAACAAAATCTCTAGCCGAATCTTTTTGCCAAGAATTCCACTCAAACCGGTACTAGGGGTTGTCTTGAAATTGCAGTGATGTGAAAGTGTTATCTTTGTTTCTCTCTCCGTGTTGAAGGCCTCCCTGTGTCGTATCTTTGTTTCTCTCTCCGTGTTGAAGGCCTCGCTGTGTCGTATCTTTGTTTCTCTCTCCGTGTTGAAGGCCTCGCTGTGTCGTGTCTTTGTTTCTCTCTCCGTGTTGAAGGCCTCGCTGTGTCGTGTCTTTGTTTCTCTCTCCGTGTTGAAGGCCTCGCTGTGTCGTGTCTTTGTTTCTCTCTCCGTGTTGAAGGCCTCGCTGTGTCGTGTCTTTGTTTCTCTCTCCGTGTTGAAGGCCTCGCTGTGTCGTGTCTTTGTTTCTCTCTCCGTGTTGAAGGCCTCGCTGTGTCGTGTCTTTGTTTCTCTCTCCGTGTTGAAGGCCTCGCTGTGTCGTATCTTTGTTTCTCTCTCCGTGTTGAAGGCCTCCCTGTGTCGTATCTTTGTTTCTCTCTCCGTGTTGAAGGCCTCGCTGTGTCGTATCTTTGTTTCTCTCTCCGTGTTGAAGGCCTCACTGTGTCGTATCTTTGTTTCTCTCACCGTGTTGAAGGCCTCCCTGTGTCGTATCTTTGTTTCTCTCTCCGTGTTGAAGGCCTCGTTGTGTCGTATCTTTGTTTCTCTCTCCGTGTTGAAGGCCTCGCTGTGTCGTATCTTTGTTTCTCTCTCCGTGTTGAAGGCCTCGCTGTGTCGTATCTTTGTTTCTCTCTCCGTGTTGAAGGCCTGACTGTGTCGTATCTTTGTTTCTCTCTCCGTGTTGAAGGCTTCGCTGTGTCGTATCTTTGTTTCTCTCTCCGTGTTGAAGGCCTCGCTGTGTCGTATCTTTGTTTCTCTCTCCGTGTTGAAGGCCTCGCTGTGTCGTATCTTTGTTTCTCTCTCCGTGTTGAAGGCCTCGCTGTGTCGTGTCTTTGTTTCTCTCTCCGTGTTGAAGGCCTCGCTGTGTCGTATCTTTGTTTCTCTCTCCGTGTTGAAGGCCTCGCTGTGTCGTATCTTTGTTTCTCTCTCCGTGTTGAAGGCCTCACTGTGTCGAACAGCAATACAAATGGTGTTCCATTGCTTTTAGGTGTAGTTTGCTGTGAATGAACTGATTTTGATTCATTGATGGATACATGTATAGTCAAGTCATTTAATCAGAATTAATCATCATCCTCTGCCGAAATGAATCTCATATATTCCCAACTGCATGCTGTAAACAAAATTTTTGAAGGGTTTTGGAGCCACTGAAGGCCTAAGAAGCTATAGAACAAATGATGCAAAATCATGCTTTCTGGGTGTTCCGAAGACCCTTTCTTAATCTGAAAATGCAAGTTTTGTTTTAATAATTTTCGACAATATTTTGGTCTCAAAGCAAAATGTATAAATTCAGTGTAAGACTTAAGTTTCTAGGGACAACATCAAAAGACCAATGTGCACGATAAAGCAAAAATCGATTTCACATAGTTAAGTCTGTGGCTGCTGTTGTTTTTTTAAACTCATGATCAAGTTTATAACAAAATTACTAGATTACAAAAGGAATGCAACACTAACAGAATACAGAAGGGCAATCAATGAACAAAAGACAAATAAATAAAAAACATTGATCCCGAAAAATCAGGGCTACGTCTGAGGGAAAACAGAACTTGCTTCTTGCAAGGCACTCGCCGTGAACACAATTTGATGGAGACAAGCGTTTGGTTTTGAAATTTCCTCAATGTCGTTACGGCCCTGTTAAAATAAAAGTGAGGTACGGTTTCCTGAGACAATATACCTCAAGTTCAATGAAACCAATTTTCAGACATTTCAAGTATATTTAAATAATATTTATACTTCTATTATTAAAAAAATTTGGAAGTGTTTCACGATTTTTTTGGGAAAAAAAGATGAATTTATAAAGAATCTGGTGCCATCTCATACACTTGATTAGACATGCTTAGTTATTTATTTTCAATACATTGCAAGTCATGTAATTTATTTTTCAAACTACCACAGAACAAACCATTTATTTTTGTGATAATCAAGGCTGAAGTATATAATTTTCAAAATCCTCCTGCCCCCCCCCCCCCCCCCTCCAGAATATCAAATGGTCGTCCCCTTATACATGTATATCGCAAAAACTATTCTACGTGTCATTATGAGCCTTTGAAGACATGTGTTTACTGGCGGATCCAGAAGTGGGGGCCCGATGACTGCCTAAGAGGGGGCCCGCTCCAGTCACAGTTCAGTGATTTTCTATAAAAACAACAAAATTTGTTCCCGAAAAGGGGGGCCGGGCCCCCTGCCCCCCCCTAATTCCGCCTCTGATATTCATGCCCTTTAAACAGTTAAACTACAAATAAGACGAAGCTTCAATAAGTATTCAAGTTATACAATGCACAATACTAATTTAATTGTGTTTTATATTAGTTCTTTCCCTAGAACTACGCCCAACTCTTTGATGAGTTTATTTTTGTACGTAATAAGCAGAACTTTAATATATCAATGAATAAGATAATTGATCTTATCTAATAAAGCATATGTCAATTAGTTCATTTTCAATTACATACGAATGATTGGTTACAATTTTACTAAGACATTTCCTGATAATTCAGACAAAAAGTATCATATATCGTAGAATACAAGAAATAGGCTTAGCTTATTTATTATGAGCAACCTCTTATCTAATCACATCAACTTCATAGTCTTAGTGATGCGGTTTAATTCTCACAAAAGTTTATATAAAAGTAAGGTTGATCTGTTCAGTATGTTTTACTTATATAATAAACAAATACAAAGGAAAGAGAAAACAATAAATGCTACATATATTTTTGTGAACTCATACTTAGATAGTCATAAATTGTGTTTTCTGTTCTCGTATGGCTTAGATGACAATTTATTGTGCTCACCGTCATAAAAAAAAACAATACACTGTGTACTCTGCTTATTGCATATGACTTAGATGGCAATACATTGTGTACTCTGCTTATTGCATATGACTTAGATGGCAATACATTGTGTACTCTGCTCATTGCATATGACTTAGATGGCAATACATTGTGTACTCTGCTCATTGCATATGACTTAGATGGCAATACATTGTGTACTCTGCTCATTGCGTATGACTTAGATGGCAATTAACTGTGTACTCTGCTCATTGCATATGACTTAGATGGCAATACATTGTGTACTCTGCTCATTGCATATGACTTAGATGGCAATAAATTGTGTACTCTGCTCATTGCATATGACTTAAGATGGCAATTAACTGTGTACTCTGCTCATTGCATATGACTTAGATGGCAAAAAATTGTGTACTCTGCTCATTGCATATGACTTAGATGGCAATTAACTGTGTACTCTGCTCATTGCATATGACAAAGATGGCAACTAATTGTGTAATCTGCCCATTGCATATGACTAAGTTGGCAATTAATTGTGTACTCTGCTCATTGCATATGACAAAGATGGCAACTAATTGTGTAATCTGCCCATCCGCATATGACTTAGATGGCAATTAATTGTGTACTCTGTTCATTGCATATGACTAAGATGGCAATTAATTGTGCACTCTGCCCCTCAGCATATGACTTAGATGGCAATTTATTGTGTACTCTAATGAGCACGTTTTGGCTTTCTCAATCCAATGCTCCAACTATAGAGGAAAGGTATCAAATAAACATTGATATGTGACTTATACAAATAATTTTCAACTTGCCTTTTCTTATATCAATTAAGAATCTTGTGTGTTATTTACACTTCTGTCAATTTGTGAGGTCAGTTTTGAAAAAAAGATACATAAAATAGAGAATGTAAATGGGGAATGTGTTAAAGAGACAACAACCCGACCAAAGAGTAAAAACAGAAGAAGGCCACCAATGGGTCTTCAACACAGCAAGAAAGTCCCGCACCCGGCAGGGGACTTCAGCTGGATGTATGAATATCGTATTCAACATTTTAAAATCTCTTTGAAGACGTATTGCTGCTTTTCAATAGTCCGTGAAATTTAGAACAGCTAATTAATCACTTGAAGGCTGTTTTATCATGCATTTAATCTTGTAAAGGGAGAAAAAATAATGTCAATCAATACATCCAGGAAATAATAAAACCGATATTAATGAGTAATTGACAGCAAGGATTTGTGTGTATATGCAGTGTTAGCTGTTCCCACACCGGATACCAGTCACATCAAAGAAATGTCGGACGTGTAACACGCAGTTATACATGGTGTGGTTATAATCCTCAAACTTCGCACTCTGTCGAATATGTCAGGGTCAAAAATTACCTTTTAATTATAAAAAATAATTCTGTTTGATCTCTGATTGTACATTATTATATCAGCTCCTGATCATCTGAATTCTATTATCCTTCTACAATGAAACAAGATATAAACCGATTTTATTATTAACATCTAGAAATCAATTAATTATATATTTTAAATGGATTTTATACTGTTTAATGACGGAAAATATACTGTAGTGTTGCTGCACATTGCGTATTGAATTTCGTTTTAACAGTGAATATGCTTTTTGTTGGTAATGAAATAACACGGAATATCAATGAAAACAAATTGCCGTTTACGTGTAGAATTATCTTATCGTTGATACCAGAATTAAAACGTTTAATGCGAATACCTTAACATAGGTTGTAGCCATAACAATTTTTTTTTTATATATTAACACCCAGTCTTTGATAGAGCCATGCAAAATGCTTACAAGTGGGTCCGGTCCACATGACATGTCAACCAAATGAAATGAAATTTTGCACACATGTTATGACAGTCAAGAGAAAAAAAAATCTAACTTTAAAATTTTATTTTAAGCTATTTTTAGATTTAACAGCGCCATCTACTGGAAATGCCTCAATTTCCAAAAGAATCTCCAAAAATATCACATTTGTTTTACTCTAAATATGCTAGATAAGGTTTTGTTTAACTAGTAATTGAATCATTTTTTATAACAAGCATCATTCGTCCTTCAAAACTTGACAAAATGTTAAAGCTTGAGTATAGCTAAATTTTGGGGCTAACCGGTCTAAAAAGGCCATTTAGGCAAATTTTGGATACTTGGTAAAAAGATCATCAAAAGGACTTGAAATCTCTTAAAGTACTATGATCTTTTAAATGTTTTAAATATTTCTCGAGGTTTACATGTGTACTACAAGTTTTGTGAATTTTGAGCTGGGGTCTTTTACATCGTAACCATAGCAACGGAATAAAAATGGGTTATTTTCACATATTTTGCACAATAATCTGTGTAATTAATCATGAACACTTACATGTATTTATCATTTGACACTATCTTATGATATTTGGCATGAAGGTGTATTACAATAAGACTGTATATCTCATAAAATGAAAACTGCCAATTGACCTTGACTTTTGACCTCAAGGTCAAAATACTTGATTTTTTGGTGATTTTGTTTTACTGGAGCACACATTTTTCTCTTACTTGAAGAATTTCTTAATAATTGACACACAATGTCATCCCCTCAATATGATTTGTTGTGTACCATGGATAATGACCTTGATATTTGACCTTCAAGGTCAAATAAAAGGTCATGGTCAAATATGTAATTATATATGCCTAAAACAAAACATTCGTTTCTTGCCATGTCAATATGAAAGAGAAGTGTACCGACTGCTTATGAGACAACTATCCACCACAGTTAAAATGGAGTGGTAGTAAGCAATTTATATGCCACAGAACTGGCAAGACCATTTCAGTACAGCTAAGGGTTTTCCCTGGGGTTATGTCCCGCTCCTTCGTGTAATGACGTTGTTATTTAGATTTATTTTTTAAAAATAATCAGAACCCCATCCCTTATTCATATTTAATCTTAATTGCCTTTTTAGTTCATCATGGGGGTCTTGACCTGCCCCTACATACAATTGATGGTCAAATAGCTTAACATATGTTCATATTGCTACATGTACCTATAAAAACATATTTTCAATCAGACCTTTGAGTACACCAATGATGTTTTTGCTGGAGTTGGCGCCCCTTATAAACACTGTTCAGATACCCACCCTTAAACTATATATAGTACTTAAATGAATATATCATGACTAGACCAATTAAGTGTACCATATATTTTGTTCTCATATATTTTGTTCCTCCTGTCCTCACCCCTCGATTCATAATTTTTAAAATTTATTGGAAACAGTGCATATTTCCACTCGCGCACCATATATATATATTCTTATTTGCAATTGCATTTTTTTTCTGACAAGAGTGACTTGTACAGGGGAGACATTAGTTTTGATTCACTAAAACAGTTCTAACGAGTTGTAGTTAACTTAAATTAAAAAGAAAATCGTAGAATTTTGGCTTAATGTAGAAACTTGAAATACTGCTAATTCAGAACTTAATGTGCATGTGTAATAATAATATTAGTATTATTGAGTATTCATGGTGACCCTCAAAAATGTGAGATTTATCAAAGCAAATTTAAATCATGCTGTAACAGAATATTGTACAAAAATGAAAAAAACTCGGCATCACATTGCAGCCTGGGATATATAAATGCAGTTCGTTCGCCTGTCTGTCCGAGCATCTGTTTTTATTGTAAAGTATCTAGTATAATTTATCGTTATCTGATTTTGAAAAAAAATATGCCATTGATTTCTAAAGATAACCGGTCAAGACTGAATATGAGCCCAGTTCAAACATTTAGTAGGTGGTGGACATTGAACATCTGTTGTGTTATTCATATTGCAATTATTTTTGAATTTATAGAAGGTCTCTTTAGTCAATTTGTTTGATTTCCCAAATATATACTTACAAAGCCATGAACATTTGACAAATAAAGGCTGTGTTTTGAAAGGTCCAAGAAAGTTGTAAAATTTCTTGAAAAAATGAAAAAGAACTTAATAATAAATATTATTATATCACATCTTCTGACTTTTTTGGGGGATCTTATAATGGTATGATGTCGTCGTCATCTGTGTCTTCGTCGTCGTCTGTGTGTATTGATTTTTGGGATGATGGTCCCAACCGTTCAGGACTAAGGGGCCACAAAGAGGGCCAAAAACAAGCATTTTTCTAGTTTCAGGATAATAACTAGTGTATAAGTAGTATTCTGTATTTCTTTTGCTCTGAAATTGTACCACAATGTTTAATACCACAAGTAGAAGGTTGAGATTTATTAAGGGGTTATGGGGATAACAGATTAGAAATTAAGGGCAAAAAAGGGGCAAAAAACCAGCATTTTTCTAGTTTCAAGACAATAACTTGGGTGTTAGTGTATGGATCTCTCTGACATTGTACCATATAACATAGGGAAGGCTGGGATTGATTTTGGGGTTAATAATCCAAAACATGGAAGAAGTACTACAAGATTCCGTACTACAAAGGAGAGGCTGGGATTGTGTTTTGGGGTTATTGCACCAAGGGTGTTTCAAAAAGGTAAAGGGAGATTTTTCCCCCCAATTCATTAAAGGGATTCATATTTTTTTTTCAAAATTTTTCAAATTTCGAATTCAATTGCACAGTATTGCGCAATACAATTGTAAGATCTTTGACCACATTTATTTTGTGCCAGAAACCTGTAGTATGTCAAAATTTTGATCTCAGTCCAAATACAGACAGTACCAAGCTTGAGTATTGTGTACAAATTTGCGCCAACTGTTCAATGTTCGACCTCTGCGGTCGTATCAGGCTTCGCTCAGCAAAAGCATTTTATTTTAGCAAGGTGGAAAAAAACTGAAAAAGACCTCGTTATGAGGCTGTGATTAAAATGTAATTCTGACATAAAAAATATATAAAGTATTTTCTAAAGTTTGCTTCAGACATTATCTCTTAACCATAAAAAAGCTTAAGCATGTCGTGAGATGAGAGAATATATTTTTAAGGAAAATAATATTTAGAAATGAATTTGTAAGCACCTTAAGTTAGAAGAACTGAGTTTCCTTAAGACTAAAACTAGTAACTTAAATGTGACAAAGATTCGGAATATCATTTTAATAAAATTAACATTACATTGTATTACAAACATGTTCTATCATTGCTTTCAAAATTGTTTTCCAACTAATCCAATGAAAGTGTGCAAAAAACACGACGTTATGCTCACTAAAAATTTTATAATATAAATTAAAAACATTGGTTTCCTGTTTGAATGGTTTACACTAGTCATTTTAGGGACCCTTTTTTTTGCTTGCTGTTCAGAATGAGCCAAGGCTAAGTGTTGAATACCGTACATTGACCTATAATGGTTTACTTTTACAAATTGTGACTTGGATGGAGAGTTGTCTCATTGGCAATCATACCACAGCTTCTTATATCTATGTTAAGTATCAGTGTTGTTTTTTAATTGTAGAAAAGCTGGATATATAGGATCAGACGGTGTTGCCAAAATTACGACAGGATGGGAACTTGAAGTGGATGGAAAAAATGTCAAAATATCATTTTGTAAGTAACTCTTAAAATTAAAGCAATGCCAATTCATAAGGTCAAGTTAAAGGGTTAATTTAACATGTACTACGAGCAAATTTAGGTAGATTCAGTAAATGCACGACCTGTCAATAAAAGGTATAATGCAATTTGAATTTTAATTTTAATTTGAATACAAAATATAAACGAGTATTGTCAATAAGGAACTAGATCAACAGTTTACTAATTAATATTTTGCAAAGATAAAAGTAAAACTTTCGCAGTCACTGAAAGCAAGTTTCAGTACTTTATCGCTTGCTGAAAAAAAATCATGCTTGTAGTTACTGAAAGCAAGCTCAATGAAATCCATCTATTGGTGGGGAAATCATGCTCACAATTACCGAAAACAAGCTAAATGAACGGCATCGGTTTAAGTCAGAATTATGCTCGCACTTACTGATCCTTACTGAAAGCAAGCTCAATGTACTTCTTTGATTTTGAAATGATACTCGCAGTTATTGTAACCAAGATTAATGCACATCAATGTGAAGTATAAATCATGCTCGCGGTCACTGAAAGCAAGCTCCATGTACTTCTTCTGTTGGTGTAGAAATCGCAGTTACTGATAGAATTAATATCAGAGTACTTGAGGTAAAAATCATGATAACAGTTCATTAAAAGCAAACTCACAGTACTTCATCTGTTTATGTTAAAACTTATGCACGCAGTTAATACTGAAAGCAAAGTGTATAAAATCTCATGAATTGGTGGAGAAATCATGCTTGAAATTAACAAATGTATTTCGTCTATTATGTGGGTGCTGTTTATTATGTCATCGTATTAAACAATGTGTTATATTACGGATTACAAATGTGTCGAGGTTTGTGATTGGATAACAACACAGAGATGTCAGTATATATTACGGATTACAAATGTGTCGAGGTTTGTGATTGGATAACAACACAGAGATGTCAGTATATATTCAGGAAACTGCCGGGGTATATACGACCGACCGTGCAAGGGCTGTATAGCCAGTCAAGGTCGTTAAAAACTTCCATTTGTTGTATATACGACGTTTTTATCCCCAATTGGAACCTCAGAAACGTCATCATAACACCGGTTACTATGTGACGTAGTCAAAAGCTATCAGACTGTCAGAGGCTCACAGAGGGAAAATAATGACGTGCTTCAGTCAATAATACATTTTTGATACAAAATCACGCATTTTACACTTTTAATACTTAAATTTAATGTTAAAAGTGTTATTATAAATTATTACATACACGATAAAATTATGTTCACAGCAAATTAGAAAATCCTTCACGTATGCCGAACATATCAGGTTGGGTTTTTCAATATATATGTGTTGTCAACAAATATCTGCACTGGAAAATAACATTAAGTCAGGGGTAATCCGTAATATATGTGTAATTCAGGTCTCAGAAAGGGTATATACTGTGACATTCCCGGCTTAGGGCTTATATCCCCTTCGCCTTCGGCTCAGGGGATATAAACTCTAAGCCGGGAATGTCACAGTATATACCCTGTCTGAGACCTGAATAACATATAATATCAGGGGCGGATCCAGCCATTTGAAAAGGGGGGTCCCAACCCAGAGTAAAGGGGGAGTTCCAACTATATATTCCTATTCAAATGCATTGATCGGCCACAAAAGGGGGGTTCAAACCCCCGGACCCCCCCCCCCCCTTCTGGATCCGCCAATGGTGATATGTATGTATAAATATATATCTGAAGTGTGTAAAGTTTTATATACAAACAGTTGTTAAAAATATAAATTTTATATAAAAGAAAATGTGTGTAGTGTGTATGCTTTAAATGCACTTTGTGTTTATTCCAGTAACGCTAGTTATTAGCCATGCCCTGCTTGTGCAAGTAAATTAACTCCTTCAATTGACATTTGCATAACTCTACTCAGTCTTGAAATAACCACAATGTCATGACATAATATATCTTATGTTGAAATTTGTATTATAAAAATGAAAAATTAAATAACTTTTAATATCAATGCATAGATGTTATCACTTGTTTTAAGTGTGGGTTGGTTCCATTTAAGTGCATAAATCAATAGGGAAGTATGATTGTTATTGAGAAAGACAAAAGGGAAATGCATTATAAAATATTCTTTAGCATACTTGCTGTTTCCGCTAGTCATTTTGATGAGAATTTAATCACCGTTAAAGCTATATCTAAAAACATTTGAAAGCAGTAATAAAATTTTAAAGACTTTTTAAAAAATAGGAATAAATGACACAGGAGAATGCATTTGTTAAGTAAAACACAATTACTTTTTATAGACTAGAATTTACCAATGAATCAATAAATATTCTGTATCCAAATAATGCAACGTCATCATACCATTCTTATAAGCAATAAAACAATACGGAATATTTTCATATTTTTTGTTTGTTTTCAAAGTTCTTATTCCAAACCAAACTAATTTGAATAAAACCACATTCTCTATATAAAAAAAATAAGAAAAAACCTTAAAGTTACCGTTTTAGACAGTAATTTGTAATGGCATGATTACTGTGATTGCTTAACATGATCCCTGCTCAGTTACAGAGATTTGTAAAAGGACTGTATAGAGGGAGTCGAAGGGGTCCTGGTCCCAAAATTATGGACTTAAAAGCATGAAATCCCGAGGTCCCGATTTAAAAAAAAACTTAAATCCCGACATTCCGAAATTCGAAAAAAGAATTCCCGGATCCTGAAATGATCAATTCCGAAATCCAGAGCTTAGAAACACCCGATCCCGGAGTCTCGAAAAAGGTCCTGTCCCCTCTATATAGTTTTATATATAGCCATAGTTTTTTTGTAATGACAAGATCAATGCAAATGACGGAAATCTAAAATAATAGGTCACTATGCAATTACAGTGACGGTAATCTGAAATGTCTTAACAACTGTACAGTGGCGGTATCTGTAATGAGTTAATTACTATACAGTAACGATAATCTGAAAAGCCTTAATTGCTGTACAGTGACGGTAATCTGTAATGAGTTAATAACTGTACAGTGACGATAATCAGTAATGAATGTACAGTGACGGTAATTTAATGTCTTAACTGTACAGTGACGGTAATCTGCAATGAGTGAATTACTGTACAGTGACGGTAATCTTTAATGAATTTATTACTGTACATTGCCGGTTATCTGTAATGAGTTTATTACTGTACAGTGACGATATTCTGTAATGAATTAATAATTGTACAGTGACGGTTATCTGTAATGAGTTAATGGTATAACTGTTCAGTGACTGTAATCAGTAATGAGTTAATAACCTTACAGTGACGCGGTAATCTGTAATGCGTTAATAACTGTACTTATGGGTCGTCCAACTGTCTATATCAATCGGCTCAGCTCTTAATAAAACTCCATATCAGCTGCTTGACATTATATGAAGGCCTTTTGATCTCGTTCGCTACGCTCACTCGACAAAAAGCTTCATATTATGTCTCGCAGCTGATATTTTACGATATCAACATGCAGATAACCTGATAATCGGTACAGTGACGGTAATCTGTAATGAGTTAATGGTATAACTGTTCAGTGACGGTAATCTGTAATGAGTTGACAACTGTACAGTGACGGTAATCTGTAATATCTAAATAACTGTGCAGTGACGATTATCTGTAATGGATTAATAACTGTACATTGACGATAATCGTTTATGTGTTAAAACAACTGTACATTGACAGTAATATGTATGTTAATTACTATACAGTGACGGTAATTTGTATAATGACAGATATTAGATCTAACATTTCCATATAAGGACTGTAGAGCAGACAGAAATTTGCCATTTATTCCAACTTTTCGAAGTTTATACGACAATAAATTTCTTGGTACAGAGTCAAAAGCTTTCCGCATATCAATAAAATTAACAAAAGTTGAATGTTTATGTATATTTACCGGCTGACAAGAATAACTTAGATGCTTTATTCCGTGAATCGAATTAATCACTGAAAATGGTTTAGTTCCCCAAATGCCTGCTCCGTAGAATAAAACGGGTTCTACCATAATGGAATATAATTTTGTGTACACACTGTGAGTCATTCCACCAGCACTAATAAACTTTCCATAAAGCGCGCCTAGTGCCCTGCTAGCTGACTTCGAAAGTTCCTTAACTGCTTTGTCCATAGTCAAATGCTCGTCGAACCATATTCCCAAGTATTTGTATGAAGAAGTGTACTCAATATCCAAGTCGGGACATTTGAATGGGAAGTCCGATCGACTGACAGGTTTATTCCTGAAATGCATAGACGGCGTGCACGAAGTTGACGGCAACTGTAAAATGCGCTTTTTAAATAGTTTTATACAACCGTGTATAAAATATTTTTGAATAAGAATAAGAATAAGATTTATTTTATGATAAAATGATGAAGGCCTATGCATGCCATTAAAATCCACATTACTAGTAAGGTAAATTAAAATTTAATCTATAAAACATGAAATGGACATAGAGAAAACGGCAAAATAACGATGTAACTTGTAACACTAAATCAGCATAAATTAGAGTTTTTGACCAAAAACTTATTCAAATTTAACATATTTTCCTGCATTTTCGTATAATAGAATTGTTCGGATTCGGACTCGGACATCACACGAAATTCGTCGCAAAAAAAATTAAAAACGATCATGGTAGATAAGTTTGGAATGATCTTCGTTATGTGTAAGAAGTTGTAATTTGGAAGGACTAATAATCGAAATGGAAGAATCGGTAAGAAAAAATATGTAATTATAATCTTTTTATGTTAAAAAAAAACAAGGTATTCCAAATGTGCATAACCAGAGGTTTTGAAATTTTCCTGTTTGAAATAACGCTAAATAAATTCCAAATATGCTCTTCACTACTGCGTTTGCTGCGGAATCCATTCTGCTCCTCACAAAGGATATTGTTTCCTCAAAAAAAGCGTTCAGACGATTATTTAGTACACTACAATATATCTTACTGGGTACGGACACAAGCGTAATTCCCCGGTAATTTGATTGTAGTCGGTTGTCTTGTGTTCCTGGTTTGAGTATTGGATTAACTATCCCTTTGGTCTATTGCTCGGGTACTTTACCCAGTTCAAAGCAGCCGAAACAGTTTAATTGCAATTTTATTTTTGAGCAATTCCGCTATTATTTCATCGCATCCAGCCGCTTTCCGAAGTTTAGCTTGCTCTACAGCAATCACGATTTCTTCCCGTGTAAAAGCACTGTTTAAATTTGATAGGTCCATTTTTCCGCAGAATACTCAGGTGTAGTCTCGTTCAAATGATTAGAAAACAATGTCTCAAAATCTGACTTCGATTTATTCAGCACAATTTCATTTTCCTTCTGAATTTGGTATTTTCATTTCAATTTACGGTTAATTTTATCAAATATATATCTTTCTTTCAGTACAATACTTTTCTTTGAAAAGTTTCTTTTTGTGCGGTGGGCCCTTAAATTTCAACCATTTCTTTTCGCACTCGCATGATGAGTTCCATTGCATTTGTAATGTTTGGTTCCATTACGGCTTGTAAAATGACTTCGAACGTTTGTTTATATGTTTCTGTTGAAGTAGCGGTAGTTTTGTATCCATTTCGTTCTTTATCAATTTATGAAATTCGTCATATGCGTTTTGTACATTTTGATTTAAATATACGGAGTGTTCAATTTTCCCAATAGCATCCAGAACTTTCATGATGTCGCACTTCATCACTTATTAAGAAATCATCTGGAATCTTGCGCGCATTTCATTTTATCTTTACTTCGTTTGCGTAATGATTTGAAATTTCATCAACATTCAATGGGTATTTAATATCACAGGATAAAAGCGAGTGGTCAGGTATGCTTTCTGGGTTATAATTCAAAGTATTTATTACATCTGACATTCTCATTATTTTAAAATCTAAAACGGATTCTACAACTCATATGGCACACAAATGTAATCAACCACCGATCTCCCTTGAGTAGAAATATAAGTAAAATCGTTTATTCCTATTCGACCGTTTAACATGGCAAAATTTGTGTCCGATAAAAATTCACAAAATAGATCACCGTTGTAATTATCTGTAGTGTCAATAGTTGTAATTGGCTTTATATCATCAACACCTTCGATATAGTCTGTATTTGATCCACACCGGGCGTTAAAATCACCACATATGATCGTATATCCTTTCGTTTGATTACTTAGTCTATACACTTGTTGCAATAAGTCATTTAAAAACTTTTCTTGATCACTGGGTCTACTTGAATCGGTCGGGGTAGATAGCATATGGCAATGGAAAAGTTAAAATCAGAATGTTTCCCTGTGAAACAAATCCATAGAATACCTTCTACACTCCGATCTTGAATTTCAACATATAAAGAATCATATAGGTTTAAACGAATGAAGGCACCAACCCCACCAGATCCGCGCCTAACTTTACTGTGTATATTTTTCCGATTATGCCCTATCCACTTATAACCGGGTACGTTAAGCTGATTATCATCACGTAAAAATGTTTCACAAACTGCAAATATGTCACAATTAACATGTTCTAATACTAAATTTCTAAAAGTCGAATTATCGTTCTTGTGCATTGACCAACCGCGACAGTTCCATACACATAACCGCAACCTGTCCTAATGACGTCTGTGCATTAACTTGTTAAAAAACATTTCACGTTCTTTCCCAACTTCTTTTAAGAGTGTTCTCATGTTGCTCTGGAGAATACGTGTTTCGATTGGCAAATCGTTGTTTATGTACACATTTTTGTAGGTGTTACTATTTTTCAATTGCCGCTTATTACTGAAAATGTTTTTCTTTTGATCAGAACCATTATCTATTTCTACCAAAATTATCCCACATGAGTTTCCCTTTCCAATTTTTCTTTCAACTGACTTGATTTTCACGTCGGGGATACCGAGCCCATCTTTGAAGAGGGATTTTACCTTGTTTACAGTAACCTGGTTATTTTCTTCTTCTTGAGCATAGCTCTAGATGTTATTACAGATTGTGATTTGTAATGACTTTTTGACATTATCGCTTGTTATTGAGACGATGATTCGAAATACATTATATGTGTCATTTGAGCCACATCGACTAGTAAATTAATGACATCTAATAAACTCATCATAGGTACCAGGATTAGAATGTGGAACGCCAAACGCTCGTTTTGTCTACAACAGACTTATCAGTGACGCTCGAATAAAAAAATAGAAAAGGGACAAATGAAGTACGAAGTTTTAAATATTGAGGACCGAAAAATCCCTAAGGTAATCTATTCCTTGGGAAGTTATGACATGAACCAACGACAATCACTCAGTCTGAATTACAGGCTCCTGACTTGGGACGGGCACATATGGTCCGAGACCACAATTATTTCGTAGTGCATTTCTTTTAGAACATAAATGAAAATAAAAAAATCCCACCTGCGCTTTCTCAAAGAAACTTTTACAGTGTGTTGTACTACTCTTGGGACAAATTATATCAAAATTATAGAAAACTTCATCGGCTCTAACTCAAAATATGAACAATTTTATGTTTAGGGCGTCTTGAAATCTTTTGACAGCTCCCGAAATGCTAATTTTAAACCTTTTTCAGCTGGACCAAATCACTACTTTCCTTTAAAATTCTGGACCCCAATTTTTTTACAGTGTAATTTGACCCCCCTACTTGCAATTTGAGGTATTAAACATGGAGAAATAAATTTGGAAGGGATATAAAAATTAATGGCAAGTAACCCACTGTCAACACTAGGGACTAATCAAGGGACGACAATTGTGGTCTCGGACCTAATATACATGTAGAATGTGTCGGGGTTACACGTGTTTGTCAAACCCCTTCCTAGCCTGGGACAGTCTATGTTATAGTCCCAACATAAGAACCTTCCTAGCCTGGGACAGTCTATGTTATAGTCCAACATTAGAACCCCTTCCTAGCCTGGGACAGTCTATGTTATAGTCCAACATAAGAACCTTCCTAGCCTGGGACAGTCTATGGTATAGTCCAACATAAGAACACACTATAAAAAGAAGTTACAAATGGCTTAACTCAATAAATTGTTAAAAAGCACAAATAACTCAAAAAAACTAGAATACTGAGACAGTGATTAGTAATGATATGAAAGTTATTATCTGAGACGTTTGTGTGTTATAAGATTTTATAACATAATAGCTGCTATTTGAGACGATGATAAGTGGTTTTATATAAATGCTGATATGTGATAACATAATATATGTATAGCTGTTTTGAACATTGATTTGTAATAGCAATATAGCTGTATTTATGACTGTAGTCTGTGATATAAGGGTCATTATCAAAAAAGTGCAAATTTCGACGAGGTAATATTTTGAAAAATGATGTCATTGTTTAAAACTTTTAAATGTGTCCCGCTATTCTATAATATAGTAGCAACGATATTCAGAAATATGCAATGGGAAAAATGAAGTGTTTCTTCAATTTTAACAATTTTAGGTCATCCTTTGTAAGAATCGTGTCAATGGTGTTACCAATTTAAAGCATACATTTAGGTACTAAATATTATTATAGTTCAACATCAAACAACTGTTCCAATTTGTTGTTTAGATTTAAATTACGACTTATTGACATTATTCATATAGCTGTGCATTCTATTTAAACATAAATTTCAGATAACATTGTCGTAAAAAAGTTGGCTGTCCTAATTATGGCCGTTGTAAATACTAAAAAATACACTTAAACTGAATATATGTGAATTGTATAAGATTAAATGATAATAATATACCTAATCCTTCGTATACGACATAAAAACACTTTCATTTATGAATAAAGATGAAAAAATGTCGCATTTTTATATAGTAACACCACTGACCCTTCAGTAACTCCAATGACACAAAAGTATCACCAATGACATCACATTTCAAATTTTACCTTTATCAAGTACTGAACACAAAGCCAAGATCACCGAGCAAAAGAAAAAGATGAAAAAATAATTCTTAGGCTAAAAAATCTCAAATTATATAACATAACATCCATTACTAAAAATGTCAATAGTGTTACTAAATAGTGTCATTGGTGTTACCAGCATACATCAGTTTGTGAAAACTGTGCATATGTAATACATGATATTGTTAAAACATTGTTAAATAAGTATTGTTTTTAATAAATAATATGATGTTTAGCTTGTTAAACATGAAAGAAACACAAAACAATGCTGATTGTCATGATATATTCAGTGGTGTTACTAAACTGGTCAATGGTGTTATTTGATCAAAATGGTCTCACCATTGACAGTAACACCAATGATTTAAGGCGTATTTTAAGATTCAGTTACGAAATAAGTGATTCCTCTATTCTATATGTTTTTACTGGTGCATGTTTCTATAATCAATATGTTTCATTATTCAAAGTTAAGGAAATGTTTTAAAAAATGATTTTTATAAAGGGTACACCATGGACACTCTTTCCAATTACGATATAACCTTTACTTACTTTTACGATTTTTTCACTAAATCTTCAACATAATTGTTTGTTTTCTTTTGCATAACATGCTTACAGGTAACATTGCTAAGGGAGAAACTGTTGTAAATGCCCAAATCTTGCGAAAGATAACTCTTAAGTTATCCTACTAATTTGTCCTTTGGTAACACCATTGACTTAAAAAATGTTACATTTCCTTTTGGTGAAATTTGTTATTATAAAACCAACATACACCTCCCAAAATCATTAAAAAATGTTTGTATGTATCAAAATGCAATAAAAAGTGATAAATCATAATAACAAATGATATGAATAATAGTCCTATTTCAAGTCTGAAAGGATTTATAGTAAAAAATAACAGTTAATTCTGGCTATCTTCAAGGGTTGAAGAAAACATTAAGGATGTTTTTTTTAACATTTCATACTGTAAACAGTATATTGTGTATCACTAAACATTCCTATCTAACATATGCAAGTGTTATTTTGATATATTTTTATGTCTGTGACTTAAAAAGACCCAATAACATAGTTTTGCATGTTTTTTTTATAATGACCCATAATCATACATGTAGCTGTTTTTGAGACAGGGATTTGTAATAGCCTTATAGACATTTTTGGGGCGTCAGTCTGAGATGACATTAAATGCAGTTATCTGATATGGTCATATGTGATGACTTTATAGCTGTTATCTGAGATGGTGATTTTGGATGACTTTATAGCTGTTTTTGAGACGGTCATGATAGATAACATTATATATATTAGTTTCTCTAATTCTTACATGATTTATCCTTTTTTCCGACCTGTTGATTGGTCTTTTGATCTCAGTTCTTCATTGGTTAAAATTCGATTATAACGTCGAATTTGTCTTGCTTTCCTCTGAATTTCCTATTGAGATGGCATGAAAAGGCGACCATTTCTGATGAAGTCACATAAAAAGAGCACATCTTTTTGCAGATCATTTGAAAAGAAGAAATAAGTTTGCCTGCATATGATTTAAAAATCATTACAGAAACAAATTCGAACACCAAACTTCGTGTAATACGATATTTATCCACTCTCGACAGTTAAATTTTAAAGTATAAAACGCTCGACGAGCCTCGCGTTTTAAATTTGAAAATATAACTGTCTCGAGTGGATAACTATCGTATCACACTCGATGGCATGCAGTGGTAGAACCTATATTCAAACGGTGAGTTGTACCGATATTTTAACTGTTGATCTACACTGAGAATACGATTAAAAATAGATACAAAAACATATGAAGTCAATTAGTTTCTATTGATATTACTAGTTTTTCAACATTTACATGGAGACTGTATTTCTACATTCAATACTTATTTCAACAGTAAAAAATGCATACAACACTAATATTAAGCTGAACTTAGTTTTTTGTCTATTGTAGCTCGTGACAATTTTCATGTATGGGTGAACAGCGAACCAGTAGAAACAACAGTAAGTGTAGTAATATAAGTCCTACAATTATTGCGGTTATGTATATGGAATCTCGTAAAAAGTTGTACATTTTAACTGGTTTTAATTATTTACAGACTGATGAAATGAAATGAGCAAAACGGTTTTTAGATGCTATATAGTATTCTAACGTCAGCAAATGTACAATCGTATATGAAATATAAAACATTAACTGAATAATTTGTCTCTGTATGACCTGAATAACATTTCGTAAGCAGAGCAAAATATAATTGCAAAAACTCGAATATTTAATATCCTAAATTGAAAACCAATTTTAGTTGTGCTACAATCATTCACAAAGAAAGTCCCGTCTCGTACCTGCTATACTTGTAATATTTTTGTGCAGAAAATCTGACGATGCTTTCTTATTGAGTTGTTAAATTGAAGAAAATGAAATCTGTTATAAAGTAGAGATAAAGTGTTGATATAAAGGCTTCACCAGATGGTTAATCTTATTCACATTGTGTCATCTTCTGCTTAAATAAATTTTAAAAATCTTGAGAAACACAGGTAAAATATCGTTTGAATGACTTAATTGAAATGAACAGTCCTACAGTAAATTTAGAAAAATGGAAGGCTGATTATAATCACCAAATGGATATCAAAACATCTTAGTGGAAGACAAACTGACAACGCCTCAAAAAATCACCGTCTACAAAACACTTGACTGCAAAACACGAACCCCATCAAAAACCAGGTGTGCAATCAGTGAATAAAAAAACCTGGACCGATCATTTGTAGTCAAAAGCACAGATCTGATCTAAGCAATCCAGGATGATGGAAAAGGATTTGTTTTTCTGATGAAGGTTAACCTATAAAACCAGTATTCGATGAATTTGAGTTTATCAGAGTAAATAGAGTTAATAGACCAATGTCACTCATTACGTATATTTACTCATGGAGTAAGATGGAATACAATCAGTCTCGCAGTGATGACAAGCCACTTGCAATGCACCATGAAGGTATTCGTGAAGTTACCAAAATCGACATGTCGATGCTATGCATATTTTGATAAATCGACATTTTCTAAAGCTTGTCATTTTCACTACAACAATATCCACAGGATCTTCTTTTGTTCCACCTTTGACCTTTTATGGTGTGGTCTGCCAGACCAATTAAATGAAATTACGGAACAGGTAAATGTTTCGAATGAAATATGGCATCAAAAGCTTTTGAAGAAATTGAAAGCAAAGATAGCTATAGTGCTTTACAGGTTCAACCATCCATTGTCAGTTATGAATGTATGAATTTCTTGAGTAAGATATATGACTAAACACACATTTCTGTGATACAAGTAACACATACTAAAATATAAATATTTAAAATATTAGAATATTTTAAAAAGCAATGCATTATATAGGTATAAGAATATGTTGTACGGGTGCCAATGAGACAACTCTCCATCCAAGTCACAATTTGTAAAAATAAACGATTATAGGTCAAAGTACTGCCTTCAACACGGAACCTTGGCTCACACCGAACAGCAAGCAATAAATGGCTCCCAAAATGACAGGCGTTAAACCATTCAAACAGGCAAAACCAACGGTATGGTCTAAATGAAAAACGAGAAACGAGAAACGCTCATGAACCACATCAATAAACGACATCCACTGAACATCAGGTTCCTGACTTAGAACAGGTGCAAACAAATGCAGCAGGTTTGAACGTTTGAATAAGTTCCAACCTTCACCCAACCTGAAACAACAGTGTAACAATATGATTAATTATTAAGAGCATCAATTTTAAATGAAAATTGCACAGTGGAAAATTGGCAGCACTTTCTCTACAACACCTGCTGTTTACATTACTGCATATTCTATGATAATTGTGTTAAATCTTTCTTCAAATTCTAATATGCTTTGAAAAAAAAATTCTGTGACATTATTATTTGTTTAACCTGAAAGTACAGCATCAGAGTTTGATAATATTATATAAAACCATAACTGATCAATTTCTATGCGAGTTTCATAATTAAATTAAGCAGACTAGAATAAATTCTATCAAAACCATGTACTTCTCTGAGAATAAGATGTTAAAATCGATACTTTATAAATATTCATGTCTTTTGAATTGCAAATAAGCTGCATTAATCAGCTAGTTCGACAATGAGATTTAAAATGACATGGTTTCCAAGTCTCTATCAATGGATTATCGGATTACAGTCTAAATAGGGAGTGATACATGTATATTTTAATATATCAAATGTGACCTTTGTTGGTGAATAATTTCGACATTTATTTATTAGATTATATGTTATGAGTGCCAATGGGACAACTCTCCATCCAAGTCATGATTTGAAAAAGTAAACCTTTATAGGTCAAAGTACGGTCTTCAACACAGAGCCTTGGTTCACACCGAACAGCAAGCTATAAAGGACCCCAAACAATTTCTTATGTAAAACTTTTCAAACGGGAAAACCAACGGTCTAGTGTATTTGAAAACGAGAAACACTTATGGACCACCAGTGGCGTAGCTTGCATGTATGCTCAGATGCTCAAGTATCCACATCATTTTGACAAAAAAAAAAGAAGAAAAAGAAAAAGAAAATAAATAAAAAGTGCATGTGTTTGTAGCAGATACACGGAGGTATCCGAATGTAACAATGGTGAGGATATGAGAATAGCGTCCAATCATTTCCGAAGTAGTATATGTAGTCTTTCCTTAAAGATCAGTCAGTTTATGTAACCAAGATTGATAAATCTCAGAAAAGTCCTCTAGACACTATCGTAAAAGTTTAAGTCCTTGCGCGTCTTCGGCTAGGCAAGCAAAGCCAGAGGAGGATTATACGCAGACCTGCGGACATGTTTGGTCTTAAATTAAACCAAGCGGAGCGATGACCTATAGCAACGTAAATTATTAGTTCAAAACTAAACCATCATATCCAGATATCGTTTTTACTGTGACACGACAGACGACGACTCTACAAGCATTTATAATGGAGAGTGGTTATTCCTGGGCTTATAAATACGCTTTTCCATCTAGGTACAAGTATTAATCTTATATTCAACAAAAGAACAGAGTTTCAATGTCCCCGCATTAATCATATTTTATCTATCCAAGATATAAGGGCAATAACTAAAACAAATTAAAAGATAAAAGCTCAAGACCAAATGCAATGGGATTTCCATGATAATTTTTTTTATTCAAGGGGCATAGTTGGTTAAATATATGTGATCAGAACTTTTTTTCGCAAGTGTCAAAGTCACTTGCTGATGATATAAGTTTCACAAAAATCTGGCAAGAATTTACACATGGCAGCGCTAACAAGATCGGACGGACAGACACCCGGCAATTTCAAGTCCCCTGCAACACATGAAGACAAGTGATAAAAAACAATGAAGAGGCTCAAATATCAGGAAAGGGGGGCTACTTCTGTTTCTACATTCCAAAGTTCCATATACATAAGTGCAGCGCTGCAATGTGTCCATTTTTGAGATTTCAAATATAAGATTGGATATGAAACTTTGACATCAAATATTTCCTTTTGAATGATGGTAGTTTCGACAACAACTATAAAATCTGTTAGAAATATATATATTTGTGTTTTTTTTGTTTTTTTTTTTTAAATTAAACAAAAATCTAGCCAGTGTCGGAGTGTAGGGGTGACATTATGTTTCTGCATAAAATGGTCCCAAAATTTTTTCGCCTCGCTCCGCTCAGCGACGGTTACACATCCACATCATTTGAACTCTGGCTACGCCACTGACCACATCAACAAACGACATCCACTGAACACCTGGTTCTTGACTTAGGACATGTCCAAACAAATGCAGCGGGTTTAAATGTTTAAGTAGATACTAACCTCCACCATTACCCGAATCAATAGTGTACATTTGTAACATAACAACATCGAAAAACACATAATAAGCTACCAACTGAAACAAATTGTTGAATAATTAAATTTAGCTTGACCAAAATATGCTGGCACATCTATTTGTAAATTAACTTTTATGAAATATAACATTCAGTCAATCTAGTGTTTATAATATTTTCAACAAATTTTAGATAACAGTAACATGATTCTGTTGCAATTTTTTTTATAGACTTGCAGTAAAAACAAACAAAAATAAATTAACCAACTGTTACAGTTAAATTTTGAAGCACTTTTATATCCAGTTTTTCAAAAACCAATCAAGAAAATTTCGTAACGTACACTATTTGTTTTCTTAAGTTTATATATCTAACATACACTAGTATGGGACATTATGTTTTCTGTTCGTCTATTTCTCTCGTATCAAGTTTGAGTTTTGTGTTTAGTCATTTAACTATGAAATTGTTGTTTCATCCACTAGAAGTTCATTATAATGTGATTTTATTTTTAGAGGTTTAGATATGACAAAAGGATTCTAACCAGATTTCGCATATCTCCCTTCAATGTGAGACAAACAGCGGATCATTTTGTCACATTTCTAAAATACAACTAGATGTATTATTTTACAAGTATAGTTGTTAGTATTCCCGCTCTACAGTTCTGTCAATTCAACATTAATTTGAACTGCAAGTTACATATTGCTTTTCTTTTTCAGGCCTACATTGAAGACGAGCCTGTTAGTTACATATTGCTTCTATTTTTCAGGCCTACATTTCAGACGAGGGGTATGATGTTGACCTGTTTTTCAGTTTTGAATCCCACAAAGGCCATATCTTCAGTGATGTTGACAACGATCGTGACGAAATGATAAATTATATACTTATTGATGACGTATGCGTGGGAGATAGTTATCAAACTGTTCACCATCAGACAAAGAAAACTTCATGAGGGTCACGTGATAGCAGTTTTTGTAGAGAGTAGTGTAATAAACTGTTTTGGTAGTTTTTGTTTTATTGAGAAACTAAACATTGTCAAAAGAATTATTATTTGAATAAGCATTGAGATATATTTTAAGAACGTGAATGCTAATGGCCAATTTGTGATTTAGCCTAAAGAATAAAAAAAAATATCAAAGTCTGCCATAAAACATCTTTCATCACTAGATGGCGCTGTAGTTTAAGACAATATCAGTTGGCTAGTGAATATAGAAGAACGGAGTTGAAGCTTCTTCTGTCAACAGCTTTGCAAATTTCATATCAAAGATGTATATAAATGTAAATGTGTATCCATTTCCTGAAGTTTTGTTTGCCATTTTCCTTTTTTTTCTTACTTTTATGCAACCGAATCTTCGACGCAGATTATTTTCAATCGTTGAAATATGGTTTAATTGATAATTTTTCTGTTAACTTGCACCAAATTTTTCGTTTTAATTAGTATTTGTATGATAAAACAATTGGATTTTCTTTCAAGCAAGTGTCAAAATATTCACAGTAAAACTTTAAATTGTCGTTAGATATGATTTCAAAAAGCTTGTTTTTTATTTGATTTTGTGTTTTAGTTCTAGTAAAGGTACGTGACAGATAAATAATTTGAACATCTACAACGCTTTATTTATCGAGCATATTTGGAAGCTACCATTTGATGTTTATGGAGAGAGGGGGAGCTAGGATAAAACTTGAAAAAAAAGAAGGACAGGAGTTATCAGTAAGAAGAGAAAAAAAGGCTTGATATCAATTTATGTAAATACAAGTGTCAGGATAAACAATAAAAATAAAGGCAGGATCAAATAGAGTGAAAAATAAAAAGGTAGGCCAGAAAATACAACTAAGAAAGCAGGACTAAATTTCTAATCCTAGCTTCCACATAAAAATCAAATGATAGCTCTGTTACATTCATTTTAAAGCTATGAATCTATATAGTATTTGAACAGTTTATTGTGATTTTAAGATTTATACAAAATAAAATGTTCACTTTTAATTATACTCTATATGAATACAGGACAATAAAATCATACTGGAATTATAGAAGGAACAATGATATACTTTATTAACACAATAAAGAGCTTCAATATGATTCGGGGAGATAATTTGTTAACCACCACCCTTTATTTTTTTTGTTTTAGACTTATGCATAGTAAACATCTCCTGATCTATCCTACATTTAAGTTGACAATTTCAGCCGTGTGTATTCAATAGAAGTCCGTCCATATCATATCAGACAGACATGAATGCCAAACCAATTATGAAAAAAAACCACATTGCTCAAAATGTCATTGCTTGTGATTTTACAGGGGCTGCATATTTCTATATTTATTGAGTTTATTTAATAATAAGGTTAATGTCAATTGCAAGAGGTACGTAGGCATTATAAATTAAACGAATAGTTATTTTAACACTGCATTTATCTTACAAGTACCAATTTGTGCTTCTTCTATCTAATAAGCTATTGCAACCAATGTGTTTAGCCTTGTTTTATCGAACCAAATAGATTTACCTCTTGCTATTGGTTAAAATGTTCCCAAAGTTTATAGATATTCTACGGATTTACTGCAATAATCCCAAGTTAAATTCTAATCCAAGACCTTGGTTAAAGAAATTGAACAATTCAGGGGCGGATCCAGGATTTTGGAAAGGGGGGAGGCGAAGTAATAAATTTGCCAAGCGGAGCGAGGCGAAAAAAATTTTGGGACCTTTTTTTTTAGCTAAAAAAACATGAAATAAGTGTAAAATGCATTTTAGTTAAAGTGTAGGGGCTGGACATTTTTGGTGCCGTATCCTCTACATTGATTGTCTATTACAAAATGATTGAATGGATCCAAAGCTATGTACTATTTAATATATTTGAAGTGGAATTTGTCAGTAAAAAATGAACATGGGAAATTTCCGTTTGTTGTATGGTTAGTTAGCATAACTTTACAGATTTCTTGTTGTGAACAAGATATACGGCTATTCAATGAAATTTACAATACGACCGACATGAAAAAAAAACAAGAAATCCATTGAAATGTTTGGTTGAAATGTTTCACCCAACAATGGAAGCGAGGGGTACAAATCAACCAAAAGGCTACGAATGAATCGGAAACGAAAATGAAGTTGTAAATAACGTTCGAAACATGGAGTCATATAGGCCACACACAGCAGGCCGGTTGCAGTCGGGCTTTGAAAAAAATATTCAGTATATCAGTTCGGCGGAACAGACTTTCTGGTCAGATATGGGATTCACATGCAATCCTCACCCTTTATAAGTGGATAACTGTCGCATTAGAATTAAATACACAGCAAAATTCACGAAGTCTAGGCTGATTATTAATCATTTTATAAAAAAAAAAAAAAAAAGTGCCAGCAAAGGGGGGCGTACGCCCTCTACGCCCCCTCTGAATCCGCCACTGCAATTGATATTCGGAGACGCAATTGGAACCATGGACAACCTATGCAGCAGAGATTTTGATAAAATAAAATTATCTTCATCGTATAATTTTTACTAAACTGTTTAGCTTACCATACATTGATAGATAAATGTTTTCCAAAAAACCTGTACTTAGCAATTGAAAGACTCTTAATGTGGGTTACACCACTATCCCGGCCAGGTTAAAGGGGATAGCCGCCAGAGAACTAGCTTAATCCCCGCTGCGTTCTGTTTCAAGTCAGGGGCCTGAAATTCAGAGGTTGTCGGTTGTTGCTGCAAATATTTTTTTTTATTTGTTCATCGTTTTGTACATGAGTCAGGTCGTCAGTTTTCTCGTTTGAATTGTTTTACATTTGTCATTTCATAGCTACTTATAGCTGACTACTGGTATGTGGTATGAGGTTTGCTCATTGTCGAAAGCCGTATGGTGAGATTTAGTTGTTAATTTCGATGTCATTTGTTCTCTAGTGAAGAGGTGTCTCATTGGTAATCATACCATCTCTATGGTTTTATATCTACAAAGAGCCAGATGAAGAAGATGGTTTTACATCTACAAAGAGCGAGATGAAGAAGATGGTTTATATCTACAAAGAGCGAGATGAAGAAGATGGTTTTATATCTACAAAGAGCCAGATGAAGAAGATATTATTGGGAAATTCAAACTCATAAGCAGAAGACAAATTGTCGGACAACGCCATGGCAAAAAAAAGGAAAGAAAAACGAGGAAAAGTCTACAAAATGCTAATTTAAGAGACACTTTAGACGTATTTCAAGTTTCCTTTGAAAAGAATTGGAAAAGGATAGCTACTGTCAGGTAAAATAAATTCAAATGTTCGTCACCCCTCGTGTTTTCAATATTTCAGAAACCAGAAGTGATGAAATGTTATATGACAAGTGTTTGTCTTTTATATGTAAGCCTAGTACATGTACATTGTATCAACTGTATTTTACAGACTTTTAGTTTCTTTGATTATATGTTTGCCCTCTGGGTATTTTTTGAAATATACATTTTGTATTTTACATAAGTCTTAATACTGTTTTGGTCTATTGTAAGGTTGACAAAGTGTACAATAAAGCCTCTTTTTAAACTCGCAACGTCTATAAAAAAAGAAATGGAGAATGTGTCAAAGTGAAAACAACCCGACCAAAGAGTAGAAAGCAGCTGAGGTAGCAATACACAGTTAGAAGTTTAGTTTCGCATTATGGCCCCTGTGAATTTTTTAAATATGAAAGTTTTTGTACAATAAAATTGATTTTTAGATAATTGAAGAATAATATAGCCTTCTTAGTGTGTTTATATGAATATTTAGATTGTTTTAAACATGTTTTATAGGCCATTTATATGATTGACAGTCCGTATTTTCCTATCCGTACCGTCCATAGGTCCATAAATTATTAGAAAATGATGCACCGGACGTGGAGGAAGGTGGACGTGTTTTCTGAGCTGACCTATTCTGTCGCCTACACTTACCCGCACCCACTTATTAGTTGATTGTGTCATTACTCAAACACTAGTGCAAGTATTTGACAATTTATTGTCATTTAATAGCGGTTTTAGCAGAAAATTCATTGCGAGTGAAGGACAGGTAACATAGCGTCACCCAGCGCCATCTTGAAAAAATTTCAAAACTTTCAAAGCAAAGGTGTTAAGTCTATACTTCACCTGAAATTAGTCTCTCCTTTCCCGGGAAACACAAGAACAATGTGTTGCTGATGTTTACTGAATTTTTAATGAACTTTTAACGAACTTTTAGTGTCCATTATTTTATCCAAATCGAGTAGTTTGAAAATGATCAGTATTCTTGTGTAGGTCTGTGGAAATGACTCAAAGGCAGTAGAGTGTGACATATGTAATGTATGGGTCCATTATAGCTGTGAAAAACTTGGTCTAAGTGACATTCATGTAATTGAAAATGATTTAACAGCAGAGTATATCTGTATAAGCTGCAAACAGTTGAGAGCCTTGCAGGCTGATTGTGTAGCAGGAGGGTCTATCTCTGATAATAGTAATGACTCAAATAAGGGGGAAGAAATGCCAAGATCGTCCCTCTCAAGTGCTGATATTAACCCCATGGCTCGGGGGTCGGTTGTTTCTGGTGTTACTATAATACATAAAGACAATAGACTGTTTTCTAATAATAATTCCACAAATGATGAGGATATAAATAAGGACAATTCAAGAAGTGATAGCTCCTATAGTTCCGTACAAATGGGTTCAAACATTTTAAAAGAAGAAATAATCTCTCTAAAATTAGAAATTACTCATAAAGATAAAGGAATCAAGCAAAAGGACAGTCAAATTTATAAGTTACAAACAGAAGTGTCCACTCAGAAAAAAGAGCTTGCAGCAAGTAGAGCGTATGCTATAAAACTGGAAAATGACATTAGGGATTTAGAACACTCTTTGTTAATTCAAAAACAAAAACAAAGTTCAAGCGTGAATGCGGACTTTAACAGGCAAAGTCCTTTTAGTGATAATAGTAATAAATCCGAATCAGAAAACTTAAAAAGCTGGTTTCTTGAACAGAGGATGAGGCAAATGGAATTGGAAATTTGTAAACAAGATAATAAAATAAGTAATCTAAGTGATAAACTGTTGGACTTGAGATTTGACAACAATAATCAATCAACACGGTCTCGACAAAGGCAAAATAGAGGGAGGCAAAATAATGCTAATAAGTACAGTAGAAACGAAAGGTCTCAATTTGATAGACATAGTGAAAACAAGCACTGTAAATTTCAGAATGATTTTGCAGATTTTAGTGGGGGTATGTCATTTCGGCACGATGAATCCCAACCCAATAGTCTTCACATTGATACTAGTGGTAGTGACAATGAGACCAATTCTGTGGTTAATGGTCAAACAAACAATAGTGATAATTTTTTAGGGAATATTCATTCCAGGGGGAAATCAAAATGTCAAACACAAGCAAGGAAAAGATTTCACGAGAAATCGGAGCAAATATATATACCCCCAAGAAAGCAAATGAAACAAGTACCGCCGAGGTTCCAACGTCTTCAACAGGAAAAGTTGGGTTGCACACAGAGAGACAATTTAATGATGCCCACAATGGGTCAATCCACAAAAATGTAGGAAAGGATATACATGTACAAGAGCCTCATGATAATGAAATAAGTATAGATAGCGTGCTGAACATTTTATCTTTTAACATTGAAGGTTTTTTATCTAATAATATGTATCTATCTATGCTAGAGAAAAGAGCTGATATAATTATGTTACAGGAACATTGGTTACATAATAGGGAAAAACAAGTTTTAGAGGAATTTTTAACTGACTTTTTATGTCTTGTAAAATGCTTTGATGATGATAAGACAAATGACCCAACTGAAAGGAGGAGGGGGCATGCTGGGGTTGCAATTTGTGTTAACAAAAAATTACAAAATCTTGTTGAACTTTTACCGGATGGATGTAATAGAGTAATAGCTATACGTCTCAACGTAAAACAGCCACTTGTGCTAATATGTGTCTATATGCCAACTAGAGGTGGAAATATCACTATTGAAGATTTTAAAACTGTACTAGATGAGCTAAGTGAAATGATAGAAAAATATCTGCCTACTTCTGACATAATTATAGGAGGTGACATGAATGCCTCACTGCATAGAAATGAGCGTAAAATACCTCGTGATATTGTCTTTGATGAATTCTTAAAATCTAATGGACTGTCAATACCTTCCACTTGCAAAAAGCAGAGTACGTTTTTTCACTTCAATAACAGAGATGAATCTCAAATTGACTATTTTGTAGAAACTAGTGCAATGGTCAAGAAATATTTGTCATTTAATCGTGAATTTCAAAATCTATCCACTCATGATCCAATTATGATTTCAATTAACTGTTGTATTGAAAGGATGGATATTAGCACTAGCGATCCTAGACCTTTACGTATAAAATGGGATAAAATTGATAAACAAAAATATGAAAATTTACTTCAAGAGAGATTAACTGAATTTAGTGATGTGGCTGTGGTTGAAACTGCTGAAAATATAGAGAACATTTTAACAAAATTTTCTGACATTATTGTGACTACTGCTGAAAGTCTATGCCCAAAAAGGAAAAAGAAATTTAAGAGGAAAAGGGACTGGACCCCAGAAATGACTGAAATTGTTAAGGAGGGTAAATTTTACTATTGGAAATGGAAAAATGAAGGTAATAAAGATAATAAATCTAGCATTAACTATATTCGAATGAAACTCTGCCCAAAGACGATTGGCTGCTGAGAAAAGAGAAAATACGTATACCAAAATTATGGAATTAAATGAGAATAATGATAAACAATTTTTCGCATTAGTAAATAAGCAGAGAAATGCAAGGTCATCCACAACTTCAATTTTGAAGGTTAACAATAGACTGTATAATAATTCAGCCTCTATTCTGGGAGCTTGGGCTGAATACTTTGAAGATTTGGCCTCGCCATCTGTGCAAGATAGATTCGATAGTAAATTTTTCAATTTGGTTAATAATGACATTGAAATATTAACTGATATTTTCTTAAGTACAAGAGAACCGATTCAGGAAGTGACTGAGTACGAATTGAATAAATGTATTTTATCTTTTAAAAATGGAAAAGCTCCAGATGTTGATAAATTCACCATAGAACACTTGAAATATGGAGGTCAGACAGTTGTAAATATACTAACTAAATTGATAAACTTGATTTTTAAAACTGTTGCTGTCCCAAATAATTTAAAAATAGGGATAGGATGCCCTCTGTTTAAAAATGGAGGAAAACCAAAAGAAGATCCAAATTCATATAGACGTATAACTATAACTAGTGCTATTGGAAAAACTATAGAAAAGCTACATTTATCCCGTAACAAAAGCTCTATTAAAAATCAGCAAAGTAGATTACAAAAAGGGTTCACTGAAGGGGAATCCCCTACTGTAGCGGGGCTGGTTGTAACTGAACTAAGAATAGAAGCTAAAGAAAAACGTTTACCCATATATATTGGATTAACTGATGCTAAAAAAGCGTTTGATATAGTATGGCATGCTGGCCTATTTAGAGAAATGCATAAAATGAACATATCTGGAGATAATTGGTTATTATTTAGGGCATGGTATGAAGACTTAACTACAAAAGTAAAATGGGAAGGAAATTATTCACGTGGGTTTAAAGAAAAACAAGGCGTCCGTCAAGGAGGTGTTTGGTCTCCAACTGCGTATAAAGTTTTTATTAACTCTTTACTGAAAATCTATGAGGAAAACAAAATTGGGTCGTACATAGGTTCAATATACTGTGGTGCTCCAACTGTAGCAGACGATGTTACATTGATAGCTAATGATCCATATGAACTACAAACTATGATTAATATTCAAATGGACCATGCAAATAAATTTAGATATTCGATTAGTGAACAGAAATCCTGTGTATTGAAAATAGGAGACAAGTCAGAACATTCCTGGTATATGAACGACCAAAAGTTAAATACACCAATTAATGCTACCCACTTAGGAATAAAAAGGGACATAAATTCTAAATTTGGAGTTAAAGAAGTTGTACCAGATAGAATACAAACTGCTCGTAAAACAGTATATGCATTGATGGGCGCTGGTCTCTATGGCCTGAATGGGATAAATCCGAAGGTCTCAGTTCACATGATAAAGTGCTTTGTCATTCCGAGGCTACTGTATGGCCTGGATATTATTCGATTAACAAAAACTGATATAGCAAAACTATCTGTTTATTATATACAATTGTTGAAACAAATCCAGCATCTGCCGTCACGCACTGCGAATTCTGCTGTTTTAGTCCTGACTGGTCAGCTTCCTATAGAATCTGAAATCCACAAAAAAATGCTTTCCCTATTTCGTAACATTGCAGATAATCACGGGTCAGTTGAACGCAGTATCGCTCAAAGACAGCTTGCTTTGAAAACAAGAGACTCTGAAAGCTGGTTTATTCAAATTATAAAATTAACAGAAATGTATGAATTGCCATCTCCTATAGAGGTACTGGATCTAGTCCCAGAAAAGCATATTTGGAAAAAATTGGTTTATAACGCAGTGAATGACTATTGGAAAAACATTTTAATTCTTGAAGCTAGGACAAAAGTATCTATGAAAATGTTAAATGTTGATAACTTTAAAGTTGGTGTAGTTCATAATATCTGGGAGAGTAGTGGTTCAGAACTTTTATCCGTTAAAAGAGCATGTGTCAAAGCCAAAATAATAAGTGGGACTTACACTCTTCAAGCTGATCGAGCAAAATTTAATGGAAATAGAACAAGTTCTTTATGCCCTCTGTGTTTTAAACAATCTGAAGACTTAATGCACTTTCTTATAAAATGTAACTCTTTGGAAGGAGTGAGAAGGAAATTCATTATGCTACTAAGAAATCTACTAAATGATAAGATAAATGCTCTTCTTGTGGATGATTTATTTAACTTTGAAGATAATCTATTACAATTAATAGTGGACTGTACAAAATTCCAGTTTTTAAAACAATTATGGACAACTATTGAGCGCCTGTCAAGCAGCTTATGTTTTGGTCTACATCAGAAGAGAACTAGCTTGTTACTATAAAGACTGTTCATATAGTTTTCCAAGTTATAGAGACATATATAGTGAAATTTATTTTTTGAGTGTGGTATAGATGATAATGATAAGCAAAGATTTAAACTGATTGTTAAAGTTAGGTGGTCTTTTTAATGCTTATATGATAGGTGATAACGTTACATATTATTTTTAGATTTTAAATGTTTATTTGTCGCTAAGTTTTAAGTACAAATAACAATGTAATGGTTCATTACCTTAAGTTTAAGAATAAATTACTCTGTAATGAGGCTCTTTGGTTAGGGGTATATACTAGGTATAAGTGTAAGGGTTAGGACTTACAGTTTGCATTTGATGAGTATGTTTAAGTATAAGGAATGTGAATTAGACATTTGCTGAGCTGAGCAAGTTTCACAGTCTATGTGCTTGGTGGATAGATGTGATGTATATATATTCTATCGATGAGGAGAGAGACTCAAGTGAGATAAAGGACAAAATAACAATGGATGAATCTATCAAGTTTTAGATTTTAAAATATGACTGTATATACAGTTTGAATACTTTTAAATAAGTGTGGTGGCGGTGTATATAAGTGTATAAAGAAGATGTTTTTAATCCAATAGTGAATATAAGGGATTCTACACTTCAAGAGGATATTCCAACTGAAGTGGTTCATCTGATAAAGGTGGAAAGTACAGAATAGGCAGGTAGTGTTTATCAACAAAGATTTTGCGCTCGATCTTTTCAATTAAATTTTATGGAAAAACGAGCAGGAAGGCATATGATTTTTTTTGAACCACTTGATAGATATAAACCTATGGATTCAGGAAAGGTATCACTGTAACTGATTGAAATTTTCCTTTAGACCAAATTTTGGAGACTTTTGTGACATGTTCACCCCCCTTTTTTGCTATATTTTGTATCTAAGAAATGCAGATTGTTGCCATGGTTACACCCAAAAGGGATCATCTTTCACCCTTATGACCATTAGAAATCAAATCTATGGAAGATTCTCTTTCTAAAAGTATATACATGCATAACTCACATATTAAGCCTTCTTTGTTAGACAGGAGGGGGAAGAGGGTGTTTAAAAATTATGAGCATCAATTTTAAGTTTTTTTCCTAACTGTGTATTGCTACCTTATGGCATTTGACAAAGCTAAGAATTGCTTTTTTTTAGACAAATCATACCACAATTCTATTGATATTTAGGTTATAGATACATTTCTGAGGGAGAAACAACCTTTAGTATGACAATATATGTTAGTTTTGTTGTTTATTGTCCTTAGCAACCAATATAGACATTTTGACACAAAGACTTGGTTCCGTCATAAATTGATACTTTATTGGCTACCCCTTGGAAAAGAAGATTGCGCGTTATGTAGAAACCTTAGAAGGGAACGCTTTATATTTTTTCATGCGACTAAATCAAATTTATTATTTTAGCAAGTATAAAGTCACAATTAAGCATGAATTATGCCTTAATTTGTTCCCGCTGTTATAGAGAAATTCAGTATCTACTAAATTTTAACCAAGGCTATGGTATGGTAATACACAACACAATTGACATTCTAGAGCTTTAAAATAGCTTTAACTTGTAACCTTTGTCTACTGTAAAGGTTAATTTAAGTTTTTAAACAAGAAAAGACAGGCTTAGAAGGTATAATTTGAGAAATTTAACTAAGAAAGGAGAAAATGCTCTTTGGCATGGCATGTTTCATAAAATCACTTTTTTGATGCATTTCAGTGTCAATTGCTAACCTTCATAAAATCTTTATTTCTAAACTGATTTTCAAAATTAGCAGGCGAAAATGCTCGTTTTAACTAGTAGAAAACAGAAATCCATTTAAAATGGAATTGGAAAAAAAAATGTTAATCCTTAAGGTAGCAATACACAGTTAGAAGTTTAGTTTCGCATTATGGCCCCTGTGAATTTTTTAAATATGAAAGTTTTTGTACAATAAAATTGATTTTTAGATAATTGAAGAATAATATAGCCTTCTTAGTGTGTTTATATGAATATTTAGATTGTTTTAAACATGTTTTATAGGCCATTTATATGATTGACAGTCCGTATTTTCCTATCCGTACCGTCCATAGGTCCATAAATTATGGTAGTGTTTATCAACAAAGATTTTGCGCTCGATCTTTTCAATTAAATTTTATGGAAAAACGAGCAGGAAGGCATATGATTTTTTTTGAACCACTTGATAGATATAAACCTATGGATTCAGGAAAGGTATCACTGTAACTGATTGAAATTTTCCTTTAGACCAAATTTTGGAGACTTTTGTGACATGTTCACCCCCCTTTTTTGCTATATTTTGTATCTAAGAAATGCAGATTGTTGCCATGGTTACACCCAAAAGGGATCATCTTTCACCCTTATGACCATTAGAAATCAAATCTATGGAAGATTCTCTTTCTAAAAGTATATACATGCATAACTCACATATTAAGCCTTCTTTGTTAGACAGGAGGGGGAAGAGGGTGTTTAAAAATTATGAGCATCAATTTTAAGTTTTTTTCCTAACTGTGTATTGCTACCTTATGGCATTTGACAAAGCTAAGAATTGCTTTTTTTTAGACAAATCATACCACAATTCTATTGATATTTAGGTTATAGATACATTTCTGAGGGAGAAACAACCTTTAGTATGACAATATATGTTAGTTTTGTTGTTTATTGTCCTTAGCAACCAATATAGACATTTTGACACAAAGACTTGGTTCCGTCATAAATTGATACTTTATTGGCTACCCCTTGGAAAAGAAGATTGCGCGTTATGTAGAAACCTTAGAAGGGAACGCTTTATATTTTTTCATGCGACTAAATCAAATTTATTATTTTAGCAAGTATAAAGTCACAATTAAGCATGAATTATGCCTTAATTTGTTCCCGCTGTTATAGAGAAATTCAGTATCTACTAAATTTTAACCAAGGCTATGGTATGGTAATACACAACACAATTGACATTCTAGAGCTTTAAAATAGCTTTAACTTGTAACCTTTGTCTACTGTAAAGGTTAATTTAAGTTTTTAAACAAGAAAAGACAGGCTTAGAAGGTATAATTTGAGAAATTTAACTAAGAAAGGAGAAAATGCTCTTTGGCATGGCATGTTTCATAAAATCACTTTTTTGATGCATTTCAGTGTCAATTGCTAACCTTCATAAAATCTTTATTTCTAAACTGATTTTCAAAATTAGCAGGCGAAAATGCTCGTTTTAACTAGTAGAAAACAGAAATCCATTTAAAATGGAATTGGAAAAAAAAATGTTAATCCTTAAGGTAGCAATACACAGTTAGAAGTTTAGTTTCGCATTATGGCCCCTGTGAATTTTTTAAATATGAAAGTTTTTGTACAATAAAATTGATTTTTAGATAATTGAAGAATAATATAGCCTTCTTAGTGTGTTTATATGAATATTTAGATTGTTTTAAACATGTTTTATAGGCCATTTATATGATTGACAGTCCGTATTTTCCTATCCTTACCGTCCATAGGTCCATAAATTATGGTAGTGTTTATCAACAAAGATTTTGCGCTCGATCTTTTCAATTAAATTTTATGGAAAAACGAGCAGGAAGGCATATGATTTTTTTTGAACCACTTGATAGATATAAACCTATGGATTCAGGAAAGGTATCACTGTAACTGATTGAAATTTTCCTTTAGACCAAATTTTGGAGACTTTTGTGACATGTTCACCCCCCTTTTTTGCTATATTTTGTATCTAAGAAATGCAGATTGTTGCCATGGTTACACCCAAAAGGGATCATCTTTCACCCTTATGACCATTAGAAATCAAATCTATGGAAGATTCTCTTTCTAAAAGTATATACATGCATAACTCACATATTAAGCCTTCTTTGTTAGACAGGAGGGGGAAGAGGGTGTTTAAAAATTATGAGCATCAATTTTAAGTTTTTTTCCTAACTGTGTATTGCTACCTTATGGCATTTGACAAAGCTAAGAATTGCTTTTTTTTAGACAAATCATACCACAATTCTATTGATATTTAGGTTATAGATACATTTCTGAGGGAGAAACAACCTTTAGTATGACAATATATGTTAGTTTTGTTGTTTATTGTCCTTAGCAACCAATATAGACATTTTGACACAAAGACTTGGTTCCGTCATAAATTGATACTTTATTGGCTACCCCTTGGAAAAGAAGATTGCGCGTTATGTAGAAACCTTAGAAGGGAACGCTTTATATTTTTTCATGCGACTAAATCAAATTTATTATTTTAGCAAGTATAAAGTCACAATTAAGCATGAATTATGCCTTAATTTGTTCCCGCTGTTATAGAGAAATTCAGTATCTACTAAATTTTAACCAAGGCTATGGTATGGTAATACACAACACAATTGACATTCTAGAGCTTTAAAATAGCTTTAACTTGTAACCTTTGTCTACTGTAAAGGTTAATTTAAGTTTTTAAACAAGAAAAGACAGGCTTAGAAGGTATAATTTGAGAAATTTAACTAAGAAAGGAGAAAATGCTCTTTGGCATGGCATGTTTCATAAAATCACTTTTTTGATGCATTTCAGTGTCAATTGCTAACCTTCATAAAATCTTTATTTCTAAACTGATTTTCAAAATTAGCAGGCGAAAATGCTCGTTTTAACTAGTAGAAAACAGAAATCCATTTAAAATGGAATTGGAAAAAAAAATGTTAATCCTTAAGGTAGCAATACACAGTTAGAAGTTTAGTTTCGCATTATGGCCCCTGTGAATTTTTTAAATATGAAAGTTTTTGTACAATAAAATTGATTTTTAGATAATTGAAGAATAATATAGCCTTCTTAGTGTGTTTATATGAATATTTAGATTGTTTTAAACATGTTTTATAGGCCATTTATATGATTGACAGTCCGTATTTTCCTATCCGTACCGTCCATAGGTCCATAAATTATGGTAGTGTTTATCAACAAAGATTTTGCGCTCGATCTTTTCAATTAAATTTTATGGAAAAACGAGCAGGAAGGCATATGATTTTTTTTGAACCACTTGATAGATATAAACCTATGGATTCAGGAAAGGTATCACTGTAACTGATTGAAATTTTCCTTTAGACCAAATTTTGGAGACTTTTGTGACATGTTCACCCCCCTTTTTTGCTATATTTTGTATCTAAGAAATGCAGATTGTTGCCATGGTTACACCCAAAAGGGATCATCTTTCACCCTTATGACCATTAGAAATCAAATCTATGGAAGATTCTCTTTCTAAAAGTATATACATGCATAACTCACATATTAAGCCTTCTTTGTTAGACAGGAGGGGGAAGAGGGTGTTTAAAAATTATGAGCATCAATTTTAAGTTTTTTTCCTAACTGTGTATTGCTACCTTATGGCATTTGACAAAGCTAAGAATTGCTTTTTTTTAGACAAATCATACCACAATTCTATTGATATTTAGGTTATAGATACATTTCTGAGGGAGAAACAACCTTTAGTATGACAATATATGTTAGTTTTGTTGTTTATTGTCCTTAGCAACCAATATAGACATTTTGACACAAAGACTTGGTTCCGTCATAAATTGATACTTTATTGGCTACCCCTTGGAAAAGAAGATTGCGCGTTATGTAGAAACCTTAGAAGGGAACGCTTTATATTTTTTCATGCGACTAAATCAAATTTATTATTTTAGCAAGTATAAAGTCACAATTAAGCATGAATTATGCCTTAATTTGTTCCCGCTGTTATAGAGAAATTCAGTATCTACTAAATTTTAACCAAGGCTATGGTATGGTAATACACAACACAATTGACATTCTAGAGCTTTAAAATAGCTTTAACTTGTAACCTTTGTCTACTGTAAAGGTTAATTTAAGTTTTTAAACAAGAAAAGACAGGCTTAGAAGGTATAATTTGAGAAATTTAACTAAGAAAGGAGAAAATGCTCTTTGGCATGGCATGTTTCATAAAATCACTTTTTTGATGCATTTCAGTGTCAATTGCTAACCTTCATAAAATCTTTATTTCTAAACTGATTTTCAAAATTAGCAGGCGAAAATGCTCGTTTTAACTAGTAGAAAACAGAAATCCATTTAAAATGGAATTGGAAAAAAAAATGTTAATCCTTAAGGTAGCAATACACAGTTAGAAGTTTAGTTTCGCATTATGGCCCCTGTGAATTTTTTAAATATGAAAGTTTTTGTACAATAAAATTGATTTTTAGATAATTGAAGAATAATATAGCCTTCTTAGTGTGTTTATATGAATATTTAGATTGTTTTAAACATGTTTTATAGGCCATTTATATGATTGACAGTCCGTATTTTCCTATCCGTACCGTCCATAGGTCCATAAATTATGGTAGTGTTTATCAACAAAGATTTTGCGCTCGATCTTTTCAATTAAATTTTATGGAAAAACGAGCAGGAAGGCATATGATTTTTTTTGAACCACTTGATAGATATAAACCTATGGATTCAGGAAAGGTATCACTGTAACTGATTGAAATTTTCCTTTAGACCAAATTTTGGAGACTTTTGTGACATGTTCACCCCCCTTTTTTGCTATATTTTGTATCTAAGAAATGCAGATTGTTGCCATGGTTACACCCAAAAGGGATCATCTTTCACCCTTATGACCATTAGAAATCAAATCTATGGAAGATTCTCTTTCTAAAAGTATATACATGCATAACTCACATATTAAGCCTTCTTTGTTAGACAGGAGGGGGAAGAGGGTGTTTAAAAATTATGAGCATCAATTTTAAGTTTTTTTCCTAACTGTGTATTGCTACCTTATGGCATTTGACAAAGCTAAGAATTGCTTTTTTTTAGACAAATCATACCACAATTCTATTGATATTTAGGTTATAGATACATTTCTGAGGGAGAAACAACCTTTAGTATGACAATATATGTTAGTTTTGTTGTTTATTGTCCTTAGCAACCAATATAGACATTTTGACACAAAGACTTGGTTCCGTCATAAATTGATACTTTATTGGCTACCCCTTGGAAAAGAAGATTGCGCGTTATGTAGAAACCTTAGAAGGGAACGCTTTATATTTTTTCATGCGACTAAATCAAATTTATTATTTTAGCAAGTATAAAGTCACAATTAAGCATGAATTATGCCTTAATTTGTTCCCGCTGTTATAGAGAAATTCAGTATCTACTAAATTTTAACCAAGGCTATGGTATGGTAATACACAACACAATTGACATTCTAGAGCTTTAAAATAGCTTTAACTTGTAACCTTTGTCTACTGTAAAGGTTAATTTAAGTTTTTAAACAAGAAAAGACAGGCTTAGAAGGTATAATTTGAGAAATTTAACTAAGAAAGGAGAAAATGCTCTTTGGCATGGCATGTTTCATAAAATCACTTTTTTGATGCATTTCAGTGTCAATTGCTAACCTTCATAAAATCTTTATTTCTAAACTGATTTTCAAAATTAGCAGGCGAAAATGCTCGTTTTAACTAGTAGAAAACAGAAATCCATTTAAAATGGAATTGGAAAAAAAAATGTTAATCCTTAAGGCATTTGACAAAGCTAAGAATTGCTTTTTTTTAGACAAATCATACCACAATTCTATTGATATTTAGGTTATAGATACATTTCTGAGGGAGAAACAACCTTTAGTATGACAATATATGTTAGTTTTGTTGTTTATTGTCCTTAGCAACCAATATAGACATTTTGACACAAAGACTTGGTTCCGTCATAAATTGATACTTTATTGGCTACCCCTTGGAAAAGAAGATTGCGCGTTATGTAGAAACCTTAGAAGGGAACGCTTTATATTTTTTCATGCGACTAAATCAAATTTATTATTTTAGCAAGTATAAAGTCACAATTAAGCATGAATTATGCCTTAATTTGTTCCCGCTGTTATAGAGAAATTCAGTATCTACTAAATTTTAACCAAGGCTATGGTATGGTAATACACAACACAATTGACATTCTAGAGCTTTAAAATAGCTTTAACTTGTAACCTTTGTCTACTGTAAAGGTTAATTTAAGTTTTTAAACAAGAAAAGACAGGCTTAGAAGGTATAATTTGAGAAATTTAACTAAGAAAGGAGAAAATGCTCTTTGGCATGGCATGTTTCATAAAATCACTTTTTTGATGCATTTCAGTGTCAATTGCTAACCTTCATAAAATCTTTATTTCTAAACTGATTTTCAAAATTAGCAGGCGAAAATGCTCGTTTTAACTAGTAGAAAACAGAAATCCATTTAAAATGGAATTGGAAAAAAAAATGTTAATCCTTAAGGTAGCAATACACAGTTAGAAGTTTAGTTTCGCATTATGGCCCCTGTGAATTTTTTAAATATGAAAGTTTTTGTACAATAAAATTGATTTTTAGATAATTGAAGAATAATATAGCCTTCTTAGTGTGTTTATATGAATATTTAGATTGTTTTAAACATGTTTTATAGGCCATTTATATGATTGACAGTCCGTATTTTCCTATCCGTACCGTCCATAGGTCCATAAATTATGGTAGTGTTTATCAACAAAGATTTTGCGCTCGATCTTTTCAATTAAATTTTATGGAAAAACGAGCAGGAAGGCATATGATTTTTTTTGAACCACTTGATAGATATAAACCTATGGATTCAGGAAAGGTATCACTGTAACTGATTGAAATTTTCCTTTAGACCAAATTTTGGAGACTTTTGTGACATGTTCACCCCCCTTTTTTGCTATATTTTGTATCTAAGAAATGCAGATTGTTGCCATGGTTACACCCAAAAGGGATCATCTTTCACCCTTATGACCATTAGAAATCAAATCTATGGAAGATTCTCTTTCTAAAAGTATATACATGCATAACTCACATATTAAGCCTTCTTTGTTAGACAGGAGGGGGAAGAGGGTGTTTAAAAATTATGAGCATCAATTTTAAGTTTTTTTCCTAACTGTGTATTGCTACCTTATGGCATTTGACAAAGCTAAGAATTGCTTTTTTTTAGACAAATCATACCACAATTCTATTGATATTTAGGTTATAGATACATTTCTGAGGGAGAAACAACCTTTAGTATGACAATATATGTTAGTTTTGTTGTTTATTGTCCTTAGCAACCAATATAGACATTTTGACACAAAGACTTGGTTCCGTCATAAATTGATACTTTATTGGCTACCCCTTGGAAAAGAAGATTGCGCGTTATGTAGAAACCTTAGAAGGGAACGCTTTATATTTTTTCATGCGACTAAATCAAATTTATTATTTTAGCAAGTATAAAGTCACAATTAAGCATGAATTATGCCTTAATTTGTTCCCGCTGTTATAGAGAAATTCAGTATCTACTAAATTTTAACCAAGGCTATGGTATGGTAATACACAACACAATTGACATTCTAGAGCTTTAAAATAGCTTTAACTTGTAACCTTTGTCTACTGTAAAGGTTAATTTAAGTTTTTAAACAAGAAAAGACAGGCTTAGAAGGTATAATTTGAGAAATTTAACTAAGAAAGGAGAAAATGCTCTTTGGCATGGCATGTTTCATAAAATCACTTTTTTGATGCATTTCAGTGTCAATTGCTAACCTTCATAAAATCTTTATTTCTAAACTGATTTTCAAAATTAGCAGGCGAAAATGCTCGTTTTAACTAGTAGAAAACAGAAATCCATTTAAAATGGAATTGGAAAAAAAAATGTTAATCCTTAAGGTAGCAATACACAGTTAGAAGTTTAGTTTCGCATTATGGCCCCTGTGAATTTTTTAAATATGAAAGTTTTTGTACAATAAAATTGATTTTTAGATAATTGAAGAATAATATAGCCTTCTTAGTGTGTTTATATGAATATTTAGATTGTTTTAAACATGTTTTATAGGCCATTTATATGATTGACAGTCCGTATTTTCCTATCCGTACCGTCCATAGGTCCATAAATTATGGTAGTGTTTATCAACAAAGATTTTGCGCTCGATCTTTTCAATTAAATTTTATGGAAAAACGAGCAGGAAGGCATATGATTTTTTTTGAACCACTTGATAGATATAAACCTATGGATTCAGGAAAGGTATCACTGTAACTGATTGAAATTTTCCTTTAGACCAAATTTTGGAGACTTTTGTGACATGTTCACCCCCCTTTTTTGCTATATTTTGTATCTAAGAAATGCAGATTGTTGCCATGGTTACACCCAAAAGGGATCATCTTTCACCCTTATGACCATTAGAAATCAAATCTATGGAAGATTCTCTTTCTAAAAGTATATACATGCATAACTCACATATTAAGCCTTCTTTGTTAGACAGGAGGGGGAAGAGGGTGTTTAAAAATTATGAGCATCAATTTTAAGTTTTTTTCCTAACTGTGTATTGCTACCTGAAGGCCACTAATCGGTCTTCAACGCAGCGAGAAAATCCGCAACCGGAGGCGTGCTTCAACTGGTCCCTAAACAAAACCGGCACTAGTTCAGTAATAATGGAAGTCATAGTAAACTACGAAATATATATAAATGAACTATAAGTTAAAATCATACAAAACTAACAAAGGTCAGAGTCTTCTGACTTGGGACAGGTACAAACATGTAGATCGCGGTTAAACATGTTTTGTGAGATGTCAACCTTCCCCCTATACCTCTAGCCAATGCTGAAAATCAAACTCACAGCAATACGCCCAATAAAACTCAGTTTAAAAGAAGTCCGATGTCGAGACACTTGGCCTTAAAGTCATAAAACTTTCGAGTCAGTTTTTTTTCCAGATTTCATGTTTCGAGCATGATTTTTGTGCTTCGAGCACAGAGCAAAGTTTTATGACTTCAACCCCGGTCACAATCCTTCTGGAGGTCCTGCGTTTATCTTAGTTTTTGTTGGTTATCCTGGTTTGTCTCTTCTTAACAAATGAACCAGATTTAAACACCGGAAAACGAATACCACCTTAGTAAAAAAACAACAGTATACAAAATACAAAATAGAAGCAACACGAACCCAACCAAACCATTGGTAATCTCATGTGGCTACTCCGGAAGGTTACGCAGATCCTGTTCCACAAGTGACACCATTGTGTTGTTCATTTTTAAAGTACAAACCCGGTAATAAGTCTGATTTGGAAGGCCACATTCGGTAGGTAACAATCTGAGTCATGATAAGGTTGTAAACAAGACTTGTTTTTTACCACACCAACACATGTGCTGATGTCTTTGTAAAACTGTTTATCTTGAAGAGGATGTATTGATCTTGTGTGTTGTTGACATGGGCTGGTTTCGTGGACACTATTATGTTTAGACTTTTAGAGAATATATCGGTCGTATGTGTTATTAATATATATTAAATGACGTTTGTTAATAAACTATAGTAACTACCAACAGTTCACTGAGTATGTATGTCTATCATTGGCTTTCAATTTTATTCGTTTTCGGAGTCCTTATGAAGATAAATCTAGGAATTCGCTTTACACACATCAAATTTATAAAGTAGTAGAATTTTTATTTTCTATCACTGTGTGAACACTTTTGTTGGGAAACTGGTAGTCCCCGAAGTTATAAACAGCTCGCAAGTCGGTACGGACACGATTTATAACATACATATAAATGCAAATAGATAGATTACGAAATTAATTCCAACTTAAAACCGAGGAATATCCCAGGTGATCCGAAAGTTAAAGCAGCGCTTTCGTGGTACCTGTCGTGTTGTTCATGCATAAGTACACGCACGGTGATAAGTATCATTCGGTAGGTCACATTTGAGGAAAAGAGAACGAAACTGCTGTTACGGCAGTTGGAACATATCTCTCATCAAATTTGAAACAGATATTTCTTAACAGTTAACCAAATGACATCGCTTTTTGTCAATTTCTAGATGAAAAGTCAAGATATGGGGAAAACTTTAAAACTGTATTTGTTGTTTCCTTTATTTTAAGTTCGATGGGATAGATGCGTTCATCATAGTCACCTAATTTGAATTATTTAGTGAGAGTACATCTTGTTTGTGAACGTGAAGTTTAAGAATAGTGATATCTTCTTTTTATTCGTCATTAGAAGCTCCTGTGTGAAGTTTGCATCATATAAATAAAGGAGCAAGTAAGAAGGAGGAGGAGCATAGTTGGTTCCCAAAGGAATGCCGCCGTCGGACTGTTTGTTACATCCGCTAACATCAGCTAAATTTGTTGTCAATAAAAAATCGAAAAACTTAAGAATTGCAGTTTCTATATATGAGTCCTAATAAAGTTTGGCCCCAGATGATTAAGTCTATTTCCAGAAGAAGAAACAAATACATCGTTTAACAAGTTTTACTGACCCTGTTTGAACTTTCTATAATGCATGCACATGTTGTTGGTAAACAGACTTTTTACAAACGTAGAAACAAATACTTCGTTTAATCAGGTTGAAGTCAGAAACAAATGAAGCGTTTGTACTAACAAACGACAAACTGCAGACGCATTTTTAGCGTGTGCTTAGTTTGTCAAAGTTTATTCAAACTTTGCAAACGTATCTTTGAAAGAAATGATCAAAACATGTGCGCGCTTACCCGTTTGCATCGTTTGTGTTAGAAAGATATGCACCCTAAATAATCACCAGCGGACCTATTCGACCCAACCATGCAGTGATATAATATATTGGACTATACAGATCTTCAGTAACATTCATCAAGAACACATATCATCAAACAATATTTAGAGGGGAGTTACTAATGCCCTTTACCATCAGGCGTCAAATGGTCATTTTCAGCTTTCGTTGGCGTCAAATTGGTTAAAATTTTACCGTGATTCTTCAAAATATCCCAGTCATCGTGATTTGTCAGAGGTCTTAAAAATAATTATCGTTACCGTGATTTTACCGCGAAGTACCATGGCTCAACTTTGCCAATCGGATCGAGGCGAAAATTTTATTGGACCTTTTTTCGGTTAAAAAACATAGAATAAGCGTAAATGATGCACTTTTTTTTAAATTTATTCCTGACGTGAGACATGTATATTCTATAGTTTAAGTGTAAGGGTTAGACATTTTAATGTCGTGTTCTCCCCATTAATTGTCGATTATAAAATGATTGGATGGGTCCAAAGCTATGTTCTAGTATTTTTGATGTGGGACTTATCAGTAAAAAATGGACATGGAAAATTCTCGTTTGCTGTATGTTGAGTTAGCGTAACCTCGCAGATTTCTTGTTGTATACGCCGGGCTATTATATGAAATTTACAATACGACTAACACGAGTTAAGAAAGACAAACAACATTTTTTATCCAAATGTTTGGTTGAAATGTTTCACCCGAAAAAGGGAATTGACTGGTTCAAAACCAACCACAGGCAACGAATGAGTCTGAAATGGCAACGAATTTATAAATGATGATCGACAAATGGGGTCATAAAGGCCACACCCAGCAGGTAGGTTTCAGTCGGTCCTTGAAAAAAGTATTCAATATATCAGTTAGTCGGCGAAACAGAAATTTCGGTAAGATATGAGATTTCACGGCATGCAACTCCCGGCCCCAAATAAATTACGCCTGTTTTTTATTCATCATGTTTTGTTTCTGAAATCAAAACAGTGGACAAGATTATTGTTTTCAATCCAGATGTGGACAAGATTATTGTTTTCAATCCAGATTTGGACAAGATTATAGTTTTCAATCCAGATACGGCCAGCATTTTTGTTTTAGACAAAATCAGGGTCAGATATTTTTTCTTTTAAATATCTCAGACTACCTCCTCAAATCAAATGTTCTGTACCTTAAACTTTAAGTTTATCTAAAGCTTACTGTCTGGAAATCATAATCAGCTACATTATTAATAGGCTCGGACGTGTGGGGTTATATATGCTTCCGAAGGTAAATAATATTGCTGTATACTTTTTTCCCCTTGGAGTGTAATAGCGGATTTACTTTCTGTTTGGTGGAATTGTAAAATAGAAGTCAATATACATTTTTGCTCAATATTTTGTCGCTATGACTGTGTCATGCTTGTCATCCCCAGCCTAAGCAATGTGTTACTATAACATATCCGATATCATTTGTGAAACGGTTATTCCATAACGGTCAACCAACTCGTGATGGCGTCCGTAAAATTTACGAAGGGATGATTTCAACTTCACCATTTGGAACTCTTGGTTTAATAGCTTCCTTGTGAGCAGTAACCCTCTATCAAGAAAATCATGATAGGAAATGCTAGCACGAAAATATCGTATCAATTGGGAGATATATACCCCGTATGCAGGTGCTGCTGGAATGTTGCTACTTAGAAATGGAAAGTTCACAATTGGAAAGCTGAAATCATCTCTTTTGTCGTAAAGTTTTGTTTCAACCGACCCTCATTGTCAATTTCTAGATGTAAGTCAAGATATGAAGCCGACTTAACTGTATCTGTAGTATCCTTTATCTCCAATTCGATGGGATAGATGCGTTCCACATAGTCACCAAATTTTGAATTGTTTAGTGAGAGAATGTCATCTATATAGCGGAAAGTAGAGTTAAAGGATATTGCTAACTTCTTATCTTTCTTCCGAAGAAGTTCCGGCATGAAGTAAGCCTCATAATAATAAAGAAACAAGTCGGCAAGTAGAGGGGCACAGTTTGTTCCCATTGGGATGCCGACAGTCTGTTGAAAAACACGTCCTCCGAACGTTACAAATATGTTGTCAATCAAGAAATCAAGCATCTTGATAATATCGGTTTCAGAGAATTTTTTGTTTGAATCAGAGCCTGATTCTTTACAAAGTATGATTTATCCCTCCCTAAGACAAGATACTTGTATCTACGTTGGCCATTCTTTTGTATGAAGCAAAGTAATACCAACTCTTTCAATTTGTCTTTTAGTTTGGAATGTGGAATACTTGTGTAAAGAGTAGAAAAGTCAAATGTTTTAATACTGTTACAAGATGAAAGAGAGTTAGATTGTATGTACTCTAAAAGATCTTTGGAATTTTTAAGTATCCACATCTGATTCACGCCACCTCTAGAATAGGCAGTTTCACAATAACTTTGAAGCCCGTCTTTGATTGCTGATAAAATAGATGTTAATAATTTAGAAAGAGGTTTCGTGGAGCACTTGGAAGACCCAGCAATATACCGTTGTTTGTAAGGACACTTATGTAGTTTAGGTATTGAATACAGTGATGGAAGATCCAGTTCTTCATCTTTGGTTGAAATACCAAAGGAACAAAGAACAGACCTATGATTATCCAGGATTTCCTCTTTGGTAAGTGTCGTGAGGGTATATGTTGAGTTTCCAAGTGAATTGTCTATACCTAATTCGTTTATCAAGCAATTAATATAGTGACTTTTAAAGTTCACGAAGTCTAGTCTAGCAGATTAAGTAATTTTACCAATATATATATAAAAAAAACGTGCAAGAAAAGGGGTGCGTACGCCCTCTACGCCCCCCTCTGGATCCGTCACTGTTAACGTCATTTGGCAAGAATTTTTACCGTTATTCGTCATGAAGGTACCCGGACGTCCCCCATTATATTTGTTCCACCCTGATTTTATATAATCTGTTTTATTATTGCTTTTTTTTGCAGATAGTGTATATGCTTATTGCACTGGTGTTGCTTTGGTTTCAGATCTTACAATTAGGCAGTTGCTATTTGTCCGTCCGATACAATGCGCATGTCACTATGTGTCTGTAATATATCTTTAGTTGCACCAGGGGGTTGCAAATTATATCTACGGACATTTCGACCTTCGTATGGATAGAAACAAGTGCCTGTGCAAATAGCCCTGGCACTATTCGGACAAATAGCCACTCCGTAAAATTTATATTTATAGCTTAAATTAGTTTACTTTACAAATCCTTGATTATATTCATATTTATGTATGATTGTCAAAATTATATGTGTTCCTAAACAAAATCATTGTGTTTGCTCTTCATGGACCCTTTAATTGGAATTGGGTAAAAAAGTAAAAAAAAAAAAAAAAAAGTGCCTTTCACAAATTATGGGAAGTTAAAAACTTTGGTGGGACAAGGGGAGTAACTGGTGGTTTGTATGGCGAAACCGCGGGAAAGTCGTAGAAAGTTGTTGATAACAGAACAACAAGTTGCTTTCTTTAAAAAAAGAAATGCAATCGTAAACCCAAATGCTTGTTTGGCATTATATATATATTAGATAATTGTTTAATAAAGATGTATTGTCTTATATTACTTTTGTTGTGCATAAGAATTAGAAACTGACATTGCCTGTTTATTTAATGTAATACCGGCTTCACACATCAACGTATAGATCCGACGTACGTCGGTCGTGGTAAAAAAAAAATCATGCACGCTACCAATACGCTAGTAATTTTGATGCATTCAACCTGTCAATCATATCTGTATCGTGTGCACAACGAGCTTAAAGCGTGTATTGGGTGTGCGTAAAGCGTACCTAAGCGTTTCTCCTAGTCTTTCTACATTCCCAACTGCAGGTCTGTCTATATGTGAATGTTTGTCAATACGTCTGTCACATTCGCCCGTCTGTTTACATGTTTACCAGTCCGTCTATGTCCACTGATTCGTCTAAATGTTCACAAGCTTTCGGTAAGTGCGATTATTTCAGTGATTTGTGTCTATTGTTTTTTTATGTAAGTGATTATTGTGCACCGTACCCATATTTTTAGGGACGCGAATTGCAACTGATATTTTACATTTAATTTTTTTCTTGCGATGTGTTGTCCTTAAGGTTTGGTTCATTTGGGAGGGTTAGATTTATGGCCACCACATTGTTTATGTGCCAACGTCCATTATAAAGCCAGGAACATGTAGTGAAGTGGTTGTTGTTCATAATTCATGTCGGTCAAGTTTTTTTCGTAAATTATTTTGTTATCAATAAGGCTGTTTAGTTTTGTTTGATTTTTGTTTTTAAATCTTAATGGTCGGGGCATTTAATAGCCGACTAAATAGTGGGTTTTTTTTTTCATTTTTGGAGGCCGCTCGGTGCATGCCTTTAAAGACTTACAACCACGGCATTGTAACTCTGGTTGGTACTTGTATCACTAGTGCTGGAACATGGTCGATCCTATGCACCTTTGAGGCAGGCGGGATATTTTTGTAGATCTTGTACAGCTCAAACTAATGGGAGTAGTTCCTGTACTTCTATGTCTAGTCCCATGTTGCATGGTTGGAGAGGGTGTAATATCTTCTGTAGGTTTGAAGAATTTCACCCGTATCGGACTTCACCTGAATGAAAGCTTGAAGGCGACGCGTATTTTTGTATGTGTCTCAAACTTATCTGTAGCGTTTTCAACGCTCGTATAGCGTGTATATTATGTGCGTGCAGTTTACAGGTATACGCTTGACAAACGCTTGAGCTGAATGAAATTTTTTTATGTTCCATTAAAATTTTCATGAAGTAAAACCGTTCACCAAGCCTATACCTTTGCATTTCGACGTACTTCAAACTTATGGAACGCGGATTTAAACGTTTGCGTAGCGTTCCTCTGGTGAGCAACTAAGTTACGCATACGATGATACGGACTTTGTTAATTTTCTTTTTTGACTGATTGTTTTACATTGTCATTTCGGGGCCTTTTATAGCCGACTACGCGGTGCGTGCTTTGCCTGTTGTTGAAGGCCGTACGGTGACCCATGGTTTGTATTTCTGTGTTTCTTGTAGATAGTTTTCTCATTGACATCTTCTTTTTTATATTTCGAAATCTTATCGCCGACCTGGTTAAGTCTGCTAAAAATGCATGCATGATTCATTTTTAGGTTATCAGTCGTAATTAAAGTGGCACATTTAATTAGTTGTTTCATTGCTTGAAGTATCATTTCTTACATCTGCATGGTCAAGTGTGTATTTTTTAAAAATAAATCTAAGATTTAGATTTCAGTCACGGTTATTTTTCCCCCTTCATATTGAATATCTATATACTTATCAGTCGCATTTTAATGACGAAAAGGATTCAGAGGTTATTATGTGACCTCCTTGTTTTTAAAAAAAAAGTAAATAATGTTGCAATATTGAAACAAAGAAAATAACTTTAAATTTGCAATATTACTGAAAATAAATACGAACATAACTTTCATAATTAATTTTAACGTTATTTTCAAAAAACGATTTTTTTTTGAAAAATCCTCGTTTTTACACCTATTAGAGGCACATATTCATGATTATATTTCCATGTCCTTGGTCTATCCTAGACGTAAAATTTCAAAATAGTGCTAATACCTTTTTAAAGATTTTATTTTTAATTGTTCTCGTTCAAAATATTTTATTTTTTCATATTCAATATCTATTTAATTTTATTTTTAATAACCATTTTTTTTTTATTAAAGTTGCAATATTTAACCAAAAAAATAACTGTAATTTAATCATATGCAAGAAAGACTTCCCTTTAATTTCAGTAAAAAAAAAATAGCTTGGTTTTTACAACATGTACATCTTCACTAAACGTAAAATCTAAAATAAAATGCTACTAAAACTCTTTCTAAAGATTTTATTTTTAATTATTCTCGTTCAGAATATAAAGCGCATTGTTTAGTACATGAAATCTTATCTCATATCTAAACACAGCTGGTTACATCGTTTGACTAATTAAAATACTACGCATGTAGGTTGATATTAGCAGCTTGTAATCGTGTGCAAGAAAATATTATATCATAATAAATTTTAGATCATACGTAAAATATCTCTATAGCAACTTAAGATGCTAATGCATATTCAACAGATTAGTAAGCTATTGCGCATGCATTTGAAAGGTGGTCATAGCTATTGCGCATGTATTTGAAAGGTGGTCATAGAAAGAACAGAAGTGTTCCGAATAACATCCGGTGTTCCGAAAGACTACATCACTCGTCCAATATATACTGCGTAAACCCTCAGGGGTTTACGCAATAAAAAGTGTATTTTGAATATATATACTAGTATAGTGGTAGGTAAAACTTTCAATAAGCGAAAAGAACTTATATGGAAAAAGAGCAGAGGTTGGAAGAACAGTCAATATAGTATGTGCCACTGTTTAGTCGTTTGATTTTTTCATCACCAAACACGAAAATAATGAGGGTGGACATTTCGTACCCAAAGCTATTTCGTACCATTGTCATTTCGTACCCATGAACAAAACCAGTCTTATAGATATAGGCAAATTGCAAATACCATCTTGTACCATGATAAAAAAAAATACATGTTTTTATTTCGTTTCATTTTTAAGGAATGACTTATATTTTTTCTGTCTATGAAGAAATAACATAAAAAATTTGGTGCACACTGAATAACGTGCGTAGCGGGTTATTTAACAGTGTGCACCACATTTTTTATGTTATTTCGAAAAGACTGAAAAAAATATTACAGTCATTTCTTATAATTTAATTTTAAATTCCATTTTAAATCGTAGAAAACCATGAAAAAACGTTGATGACGTCATGGTCACATGACTAAATTATGTCTATGGGCTCATAACAAAATAGAGTCAGCCAATCAGAAGACGCGTTACATCCAAAATTAAATTATATATATATGTGAACAATTGAGTTTTGTACATGTATTGGAATTGGCGATTTTGCAGCACGCAAAAATCATATACATGTACTGTGTCTGTGGCGATTCATGAGGTGGGTGTCATTGGGGTCTAAGCGTGTTGCTGGATAGCTGATTTTTGTAAGCGTGATGCGTGAAAGTCAAATTATTGTGCCGTGAAAACGGAAATGAAGTCTAGCGGGACACAGGAAAATACCAAAAAATTAGACTTGCTTATGTAAATAGTGTAAGCGGGATACAGGAATCCGACAAAACAGTAAGCGGGTTCCTGGAACAGAACCCCCAATGAGACCCCCTATGAGGGCTTGGATTGAGTATATGTAAGTGATAAATTTGTCTAAAGTGCAAAATAAAGGGAAAAAAAGGATAATGGCAAACTAAATAAACTAAATAGAGAAAAATGGGTCTATAATTAAATATAAAGAATAGATATTAAACAACAAATAAAAAAAAAGAAAAGAAGCTGTTCAAGCATCTAGACCCTCGTCGAACAAAAACATGACAACTGTTGCTTAAAATAGAACATAAAATGCAGTTGTTGGCCTACATGGTTATCTTGAAAGCTTCGGGTTCATCATAACCAATGGACAAGAATGGCTGTATTTACACCTAAAAAATACTATGTCTACACAACTAACCTGTGCAGTTGGAAAGGTTTTAAAGCCTGGCACCAATTAGATGTATAAAAATTAAATGCATTTTGTGTTTCGAAAGATAAAATCTGTTCAAATCATAATTTCTTTTAGAAAAATCTTTCAGACAATTTTTTTGATATTTTTTACACAAAAGATTGAGTTATTCACCTTTGGATGTGATATATATATGGAAATGTGTCCATATAATGTCTTTGTGAATATATGGAAACTGGCCGGCAAATAACATTAAAAAACGGCCCAACCATTGTTCCAAATGCAGACATTAATTGCAAAACAGTAAACCTAATTTACTGTATTGTATGCTGCACTTGCAAGGAATGGTACATTGGTACATTGGACAGACTGGTAATTCAATTTGTCAAAGAGTCTGTATTCACAGACAACAGATACCAGATCCATCATTTCCATCCACACAAATGCAAGATGTGAGCGAACATTTCGAAATGTGTAGTGAAAAATTTACGATATATATCCATTGTATAAAATGAACGAATCAAACAAATATAAAAGACTGGCAAAAGAAGCACACTTTATAAAGGACTTTCAGCCAAAATTAAACGGATCTATGTAAACATTTTTCATTTATCTCCCCTTACGCTTATTGTAACGTAATAAACATTACAATGATAGTGTTGTCAAAGACATTGTTAAAACATCGCCTGAAGATTGCCAGTAGGCATGAAACATGAAAGCGCTAGTGACAATATTTTAACGAACTGTTATTATTAGGGGGGGGGGGGGGGGGGGGTAGGAGGGGTCCTGATCCCGAAATCCCGGGCTTAAAAACACGATATCTCGAAATCCCGGACTAAAAACCACGAAATCCCTATGTCCCGAAATTCGAAAAATAGAATTCCCGGATCCCGAAAGGGTCAATCCCGAAATCCCGAGCTTAAAAACACCCGATACCGGAGTCCCGATTAAGGTCCTATCCCCCCTCATTATTTGATGTGAAATGTAGTTTGCGAAATTTAAAATTTTTCAATATATATATAGATATAGATTCCACCACTGCATCGAGTGTAATACGATATTTATCCACTCGAGACAGTTAAATTTTCAATTTTAAAGTCCGAGCCGCCTCGGCGAGGACTTTAAAATTGATAATTTAACTGTCGAGAGTGGATAAATATCGTATTACACGAGATTTGGTGGTGGAATCTGTTTCTCTAATGATTTTCTAACATTATGCAGGCAAACTTATTCCTTCTTTTCGAATGATCTGCAAAAAGATGTGTTCTTTCTATGTGACGTCGTCAGGCATGGTCGCCTTTTTTCATGTCGTCACAATAGGAAATTCAGAGGACAGCAAGAAAATTCGACGTCACAATCGGATTTTAACCAATGAAGTACTGAGATCAAACGAACCACACGTTGATTAAATTTTTTTATACAATGGGTGCAGAAAGGGATAAATTGACGAAGAATTAGAGAAATATATATATACAACTTGTCTAAACATCAACCAAACAATGTTAGATCTGTAAATTTGCTTTTGCAAATTTTTTGTTCTTCCCTCGCCGGGATTCAATATATATGATTTACAAGGGTGGCTAACCTCTAACATGATAGAGCAACTTGGAAGTGTTTCACACACTGGTTCAGAATAGCTTGTTGTGTGACTTGTAGTTTGTTTTTGTCTCTTTATAGTTTGGTTAACTTTTCATTTAATTAATATCATCATATTATAACATATCTTATGTAAAAAAAAAATATTGTGATATACTTTCAGCAGCTGCTAACCAATCCTAATCAATAGATATTCATTACTTTGCGTCCGTTGTCCGTCATCGTCCGTCGTCGTTAACTTTTACAAAAATCTTCTCCTCTGAAACTACTGGGCCAAATTAAACCAAACTTGGCCACAATCATCATTGGGGTATCTAGTTTGAAAAATGTGTCCGGTGACCCGGCCAACCAACCAAGATGGCCCCCATGACTAAAAATAGAACATAGGGGTAAAATTCGGGTTAAATTGTTAATCAGGTCAAGATCTATTTGCCCTGAAATTTACAGATAAATCAGACAACCCGTTGTTGGGTTGCTGCTCCTGAATTGGTAATTTTAAGGAAATTTTACTGTTTTTGTTTATTATCTTAAATATTATTATAGATAAAGATCACCTGTAAACTTAACAGCAATAATGTTCAGCAAAGTAAGATTTACAAATTAGTCAACATGACCCAAATGGTCAGTTGACCCCTTCAGGAGTTATTGCCCTTTATAGTCAATTTTTAACCATTTTTCGTAAATCTTAGTAATCTTTTATAAAAATCTTTTCCTCTGAATCTGCTAGGCCAAATTAATCCAAACTTGGCCACAAAAAAATGTGTCTGGTGATTCGGCCAACCAACCAAGATGGCCGCCACAGGTTAAAATAGAACATAGGGGTAAAATGCAGTTTTTGGCTTATAACTCAAAAACCAAAGCATTTAGAGCAAATTGATGGGGTTAAATTGCTAATCAGGTCATGATCTATCTGCTCTGAAATTTTCAGGTCGATCGGACAACCCATTATTGGGTTACTGCCCCTGAATTCGTAATTTTAAGGAAATTTTGCTGTATTTGGTTATTATCTTGAATGTTATTATAGATAGAGATAAACTGTAAACAGCAATAATGTACAGCAAAGTAAAACCTAAAAATGTGTCAACATGACCAAAATGGTCAATTGACCCCCTAAGGAGTTATTGTCCTTTAGAGTCAATTTTTAACAATTTTCATAAAGTTTGTAAATTATTACTAATAATTTCCACTGAAACTACTGGGCCAAGTTCATTATAGATAGAGATAATTGTAAGCAGCAAGAATGTTCAGTAAAGTTAGATGTACAAACACATCACCATCACCAAAACACAATTTTGTCTTGAATCCATCTGCTTCCTTTGTTTAATATTCACATAGACCAAGGTGAGCGACACAGGCTCTTTAGAGCCTCTAGTTTAATATATTAAGCTTAATATTGTCTGGAAACTAAAAAAGGTGAATTAATTAGACATGAATACAAATTTCTATACTCAACAGCGACTTTCCCAATAACAAAACATTTTGATTTTTTGTCATGGATTGATACTCCATATCCTTTTCTAATGTATTAAGTTATGACATAATATAATCACTGATGAGGTTTCTAAGATAAATCTACGGTTGCAAGGATAGCTATTTTTGAAGATTTCAAAAACGTATTGTCAGAATAAAAATTGAGAATGGAAATGGGGATTGTCTCAAAGAGACAACAAGCTGACCATAGAGCAGACAACATATTACAGCTGAAGGCCACCAATGGGTCTTCAATGCAGCGAAAAACTCCCGCACCAGGAGGCATGCATCAGCTGGCCCCTAAACACAAATGTATACTCATTCAGTGATAATGGATGTCATAGATATGAAACTCTGAAAATGAAAATCATACAAGACTAACAAAGGCCAGATGGTCCTGACTTGGGACAGGCGCAAAAATGCTACTGGGTTTTCTTGTTTGGACACACACTCCATTATCTAGTATATTATAAGAGCATAAACTGTCAGAAACATATGTTAAGAATTTTTTTCCTGTACTGCAATGAGACCGAGATTAATTGATTGTTGGTTGCTTAAAGTCCAGTGGCAAATATTTCCTTCATTTTGAGGACAAGAACAAGTTAACAATGAACACATTAGGACAGTTTTTTAAAAGAGGCCATCTGGAATGATGGTCGGGAAATTTGGACTGCCACTGAAAAATGAGGATACATAGGATTGTTTTGAGACAGAAATTTTGCCTTGCAACAGGTCACCTGTGGACCCTTCAAAGAGTAAGAGTTGTTGCAAGGGTTCTTAATGTACAAAGAGCATGGCATTCTCTTCACACAGGGCATCAGATTTAATGTCCCCATTCTGACTGGACATGGCTGCAAACTTGTACATCCCACACAACCAAACGGACACCTGGCACTTTGGCAAGCATTTTAGTGCCAATTGGAAGCTGACTAAGTGACCATATTTCTAATCCCCAGTCACCCTTGGGGGCCAATGAGACTAGATGAGTTTATTACCATTAATATCTTCTACAATCCATGTGAAAACCACTGGAATCTGAGATCAATTTAGCCAGAAGGAACTGAAATACTTTTTTAGATTTACCACAAATTTATAAAAACTCAAGTTGAGTAACTGTATGACGATTAATATATATAAGTGACAGAAAAGCATAAAAACTCAAGTTGAGTAACTGTATGACGATTAATATATATAAGTGACAGAAAAGCATAAAAACTCAAGTTGAGTAACTGTATGACGATTAATATATATAAGTGACAGAAAAGCATAAAAACTCAAGTTGAGTAACTGTATGACGATTAATATAAGTGACAGAAAAGCATAAAAACTCAAGTTGAGTAACTGTATGACGATTAATATATATAAGTGACAGAAAAGCATAAAAACTCAAGTTGAGTAACTGTGTGACGATTAATATATATAAGTGACTGAAAAGCATAAAAACTCAAGTTGAGTAACTGTATGACGATTAATATATATAAGTGACAGAAAAGCATAAAAACTCAAGTTGAGTAACTGTATGACGATTAATATATATAAGTGACAGAAAAGCATAAAAACTCAAGTTGAGTAACTGTATGACGATTAATATATATAAGTGACAGAAAAGCATAAAAACTCAAGTTGAGTAACTGTATGACGATTAATATAAGTGACAGAAAAGCATAAAAACTCAAGTTGAGTAACTGTATGACGATTAATATATATAAGTGACAGAAAAGCATAAAAACTCAAGTTGAGTAACTGTATGACGATTAATATAAGTGACAGAAAAGCATAAAAACTCAAGTTGAGTAACTGTATGACGATTAATATATATAAGTGACAGAAAAGCATAAAAACTCAAGTTGAGTAACTGTATGACGATTAATATATATAAGTGACAGAAAAGCATAAAAACTCAAGTTGAGTAACTGTATGACGATTAATATAAGTGACAGAAAAGCATAAAAACTCAAGTTGAGTAACTGTATGACGATTAATATATATAAGTGACAGAAAAGCATAAAAACTCAAGTTTTGTAACTGTATGACGATTAATATAAGTGACAGAAAAGCATTAAAACTCAAGTTGAATAACTGTATGAAGATTAATATATATAAGTGACAGAAAAGCATAAAAACTCAAGTTGAGTAACTGTATGACAATTAATATAAGTGACAGAAAAGCATAAAAACTCAAGTTGAGTAACTGTATGACGATTAATATATATAAGTGACAGAAAAGCATAAAAACTCAAGTTGAGTAACTCTATGACGATTAATATATATAAGTTGGATGGAGAGTTGTCTCATTGGCACTCACACCACATCTGCCTTTATCTATAAGTGACAGAAAAGCATAAAAACTCAAGTTGAGTAACTGTATGACGATTAATATAAGTGACAGAAAAGCAATTGCCAACTCAATATAAACTCAAGTATTCTTTAGGAAAATGAAACTCAATAATCACCAGTGGACCATGATATTGATATTTTAGATTGGACGTATTCAAAGATGTCAATCAGACATAAGCATTCATTTAAACTCCAGGAGATTTGTAAATGTATGCTACGGTACTAAGGTCAGAAACTATCAAAGATCTGCACACTAAATTAAACTTTCCTAAGGCAAAATGTATTGAAATATGTCATCATACTGACCACAGATGAAAATTCTGACAACAGACACGTATGGGAAGATGTTGCAGGGCTAAGCTAGCTTTTGATATATATATATGTATTATATACAACTCATCTAAACATCAACCCAACAATGTTAGATCTATAAATTTGCTTTCGCAAATTTTATGTTCTTCCCTGGCCGGGATTCGAACCCATGCTGAGATATCGTGACACCAAATTGCCTGCACTGTAACCGGCGCGCTAGACCACACGACCACCTGGGCTTCATAAAAATGAAGCTTATGGTGGCCGGGTGTTACCTTTCCACGTCAGTTTTAATCTAGCGTTGTATTACAGTACATGATATATAAGGCATGAAGATGTTATTTTTTACAGATCAGCTAAATTATCTATAGTAAAAGATCCTACAAATTAATGTAAGATACAGTCACAGAAATAATTATATTTATAAGTAAAAATTGTCTGAACCTGAGTGACAACTCTACAACAGATTTATCCATCGGATCAACAGCAGTGATTGTGATACATGGCTGTGTAATTTATGTATATACAACTTGTCTAAACATCAACCCACAGTGTTAGATCTGTAAATTTGCTTTCGCAAATTTTATGTTCTTCCCTCACCGGGATTCAAAACCTATGCTACTGAGATATCGTGACACCAAATCACCTGCACTGTAACTGGCCCGCTAGACCACACGACCACCTGGGCTTCATAAAAATGAAGCTAACATTGTTGGGTTGATGTTTAGACGAGTTGTATATACATAAATTACACAGCCATGTTTCAAAATCACTGCTGGTGATCTGATGGATAAATCTGCTGTAGAGTTGTCACTGGTTCAGACGTTCTTATATATATATTTATACTGCACTCGTTCTATTTGAGCAGTCAAAATGCGTTGACCGTATATTTCTATGTCATATACAGTCACTGACCTGATATCACTTTTCCTCATCAATATTTAAATAGAAATTGCCAAAATTATAATTATTATTCATATGACCTCTTCAACCTGTTCTTGTTTCAAATGCATACAACGATGCGTGGGACGAATCAACCTTTTGCAATTATTGGAAAAAACATATTTAATTTGTTAATATTTTTTGTTTGCAACCTATAAATCATTATGTTTTATGCTTATGGTTGATATTTAAGTCCATACTCAACTATTTCGTTCACCATCGAGCGTTGGTTTCAACAAGTAAATGTAAATTTCATTGTGTTGTATATTTCTCCGCATGCATGATGTGAGGCCTTTTTAAAGGGTATTTCCCCCAATATTTCAATATTTAAATCAAATAAATAACCTTAACGCATTAAACAACAATTTAAATTTTTTTTTTTTAGATTGCAGTATAAAGACAAAAATAGTGCATTGACTTGACATATCAACAATATAAGGATTCGGCCCAAAACAGGGAAATAGCTCGGCACAGCCTCGCATTTCCCCGTTTCTAAGCCTCATCCTTACATCGTTGATATGTCAAGTACATACAAAATGTGAAAAAGTTATATAAAATTATGTAGGACCAATGGGTGATACACTTTATCAATGGATGCTATTGAACTTTTCAAAAATACGAACAAAGAAAATAGGTAGCCAACCACTTCATTCAGCACAATCATTGGATGAAAAATTTAAAATTAACCGCCAAAGAAAGAGTATTTGGAACAGAAATTTACAGAAAAACTAAAGAAACCTTTTGGATAAAAAAAAATTAAAATCTTTAGAACCTGAAGGACTCAACACAATGTATGAACGATAATAAAAACATTTATATTAAAAAAGAGAAAAAAGCGGCAAATGAACGTCATAGAAGTTATTATAATGTAATGTATCCAAGTGCTGTAATTGTTGTTTCAATGTTGTAATTTATTCAAATGAATACGTTTCGAAACGTATGGGAATTTGTGTTATAGTTTTTATTATATATCAATCCTTCCCCTTTTATCTTTTATAGATATAGTTTGAGAAGAAAACACATAATATTTGGCAGAAATTGACAGAAAATATTGGTTAATTTATGGGTCAACAGAAGATGTTGGTTGAATTATGGTGACTACAGTAGATGTTGGTTAAATTATGGTGACTTAATTGGATGTTGGTTGAATAATGGTGACTAAATCTGGTGTTGGTTGAATTATGGTGACTACAGTAGATGTTGGTTAAATTATGGTGACTTAATTGGATGTTGGTTTAATAATGGTGACTAAATCTGGTGTTGGTTGAATTGTGGTGACTATGTACAGTAGATGTTGGTTAAATTGTGGTGACTTAATTGGATGTTGGTTGAATAATGGTGACTAAATCTGGTGTTGGTTGAATTATGGTGACTACAGTAGATGTTGGTTAAATTATGGTGATTACAGCAGATGTTGTTTGAATTATGGTGACTACAGGCGACTGCGATTATTTTATTGTGATTACAGCCAACAGAATGATAGTTTAATGGAGAAGATCATCATCAATGAAATAATAATGGATTCCTGATCAGGAACAGTCACTACAGGTCAGTTAATGAGGTTAATGAAAGGTAAGTTTAATAGTTTTCAAGCTCTAGGTAATCACATCATTTTAAAATTATTAGTTAGCAAGTTAGGACATTTCATTAAACAACTGAGGTACTAATTTTTCTGAATATGCATGAAATAATTACCATTGTTTTTTAATCAGCTATAATAGATCAAGAAAATCCAAATGGACAATTATACTCAGTATTTCAGGATCAAGGTCGTAAATTACCACCTATATTATCAGATGACTGCTTGTACTTTAGGAGTCATTCTAATTACAGTAACTATTGTTGCTATTTTTTTTTACTATTCTCTAAAACCCTAATACATGTAAAAGATAGGAATGTGTCAGCATTATTAAATTTATGTATGTACTGGTCAGGGCGAATCTAGCCACTTTAAAAAAAAAAGGGGGGGGGGTTCCAACTACATGTTCCCATTCAAATGCATTGATCGTCCAAAAAAAATGTGGGGGTTCCAACCCCTGGAACAGCCCCCGACCCCTGTATCCGCCACTGCTGGTAGATTGCTACATTATTTGGAACACCCCTCAAGAGCTGCGAGGGTAAAGTGAAATCTGTGTACACTCCCTATCAGAATTTTTGACTTATATGTAGAAAAATTTAAATAGATAGGCTGAAACAGTAAGCATAAAAAATTCAAGCTATTCAAAAATGCGTAATGAGTGATTTCATTGCATTACTGTCTACTTATATGAGTTATTGACTTTCAATGATGATTTTTACCATTTTTTTTAAATTTGTCTAGTATTATATGATAAATAGGTAGAAAAGAAAGCAAAAATTAACATTGTCAAAGTGAAAGTAAGTCATTGTAAGTGATACAATATGAAAAAAATCTACAAGGAGATGCAAACTCTGGTAGAAAAATGTTTAATGTAAAATAAAACAACATTTGGTTATTGTAAAATCAGGATTTGTATTGGTTTACTATACAAATCTTTGGTTAAATCTTTTATATGAATAGATGTTTTCTAATATTACACCTTCAAAATTGTGTTTAATATTGATACATTTAATTTACATTACATCAACAAGAGAAAAATATTATTAATGTACTTTTAATGTAATATTTAAAAATATTGTTTGAAATCAAACCCTAAAAGGAAGAAAGAGACTAATGATTCTTTGACATGGATAAATATAAATTGCAGTCTTACATTGAGTTGTAACGAGAATTGATTTTATGTTGATTTTATATTCAGGATTTTATGTGAGGTTTTGATTTTGCTTTTTTAAACGCACAAACATTAAATATGGTATTAACAATCTTATCCTACGAAGTATTTAGTTAATTACCAGTAATAAGTTCATATTGAACGGGTTTAACCTTGCATTGATCTGTTGTGTTATGGATGATTAAGCATCTTTAATTTTTATGCGTAGTTTTAGATATAAATAAATTTATTATATTTTTGTCTACAGGAATAATTCAGTCAGGAACTTTTATATAGTAATAACAGGTAAATAATATTTTAAATAAAAAAAAAAATGAAACAAGGAAATTGTATGAATTACAGCCACATATATTTTTGTACATTGAAGGATTTTATTTTTTTTTATTTTTCTTGAAAATGAATGTTTTAAAAGTTTCAATATCTAAATTTAAAGACTTGACAATGTATACATATTTATTGCTTTTTTTTAGGAAATATTCCTGAAATCTTACTGACTGATTATTTCCTTTCTTAGCACGATAAAGTGATATGAAATATTATAGCTAGAAATTTCGTTGTAAATGTAAGCATCATTTGTCATTGGCAAAATAGCGATCATATACAAATTATCATTGGACATCTCAACTTGTTTGCTTTTCTCACTTTCGCTGTTTCCACTCTAGCAAGAAAATCAATCTTGTTGAGATGACCAAGGATAATCTATAAATATAATTTGAAGGAGGAATGAAATCTTTATATATATATGCATAATTAAGTCCTTGTAAGCACCAAAATCTTTTCGCGTTATTTGATTAGCAGAGACCATTTTGAAATGTATGAACATATTAGTCTAACCCTCTGAGTGACAGTTTAGATCTCTCTCTGGTTCTTACATCATACTAAGTTTGCTATGTATTAATTATATTTCTCTCCATTTAGTATTGTATGTTGAATCAGTATGCAATGTAAAACTCTTCATCAAAGATGTGTTTAAATCTTGTAAAAAAATTAACCCATGAAATGTTTTGACTTTGTCAGTACAATTTGATTATATATAATTGATAGATTTTATTTATCAGATCTATGATTCTATCTAATGTATGTGATCACATTGTTTTTAACTATTCTTCTGAAAATAATAACACTGATTAAATGATATGTTAAAAGGAATGGTGGGAAAAAACTGCAAATTAGTAAATATATATATACAATGACAGTAGATATATATTTGATACAACTTTATATAGCTATATGTGACATTTAATTGTTTATCTATTTATAATGTTTCTAAAAAATAGTTAATATTTGTCTGCTTTCATAGCATCAAACTGCCTGCTATAATTTTAAACTGCAATCTTTTTTCATGCAGTTATGTATGCAATTGTTATGTGACAACAAATGATTTTAAGTCCAACCAAACTTGTAGGCAATGTTCTTGTGAAGGACATTACATAATTTTGAATCTTTGTAAATTATTTTGTTTGTGTGAGTGTACCCATCCACCCAACAATATGTCATAAAAGGCCTTCCTGGATTTTTTCAACCTTCAATGAATTTTAAGTTTTCTTTACTTCATGGTCATTCCTTGAGATTCCAGAGGATTTACATTTTAAATACCCGTTATATATAATATAATAGCTACTTTACAAAAGTTTTAGATTCATGTATGTAATTAAACGTTTTATAGGTCTAGCCATAGTATTATGTAATTTATCAGGCTAAGTACAGCTAAATATATATACAATATAAATGAGGTTTATGTTTGTTTAATCTGTCTTTATGTATTAATATTTAAGGGTACCTGTGTGCCAAGTCATTTTTATATTTATTTATTTTCTAGGTTGATAAGACATGTTATAAATAAAGAAGTCTGTATGTAAGTATTGCTTTTATCATACTCATTTGAACTCTGGTGGATAGCTGTCTCATTGGCAATCATACTACATCTCCTTATTTTTATATAAATAAGATATCGTATAATTTAAATCAAACAGCTGATAAATCAAGCCTGTATAGTTTATAAGAAATCTTACAAAACTTATAAGATATCTCAGAGAGTAAATAAGATATCTTATATGTTTTTATACTATACAAGATGTTTTTGTTTAAATATAGAAATTAAAAAAAAAAGACATATTTAGCATGTTTAGATATCTTACAAGCTTTATAAGATATCAAATTAAGATTAAAGGAGATTTTATAAACTATATTAAATATTTAATTAACTCTAAAAGATATCTTATATTATTCCATATTGATAAAACTTTAGTAGGTTTTTCTATATGAATGGGATTTTGAATAAATAAGCATATTCACCTGCGGAAAAGGATATTCACCGCGCATAACGTCGCGTGCTTTTACCTGCACTATTTTGGTAAAAAAAAACGATTGATGTACAATTGGTTTTGGTTAATAATGCCATAACATACATTTCTCTCGGAATATGGAATAAAACAATTACTGTCTTTTGTTTCGGTAAATATGTGGTTTAATTGACTTTTGAAAAACTGATATTCACTTCGACCGTTGGCCTCAGTGAATATCAGTTTTTCAAAAGTCAATAAAACTACACATTTACCTCATCAAAAGACAGTAATTGTATAAAGTTAATACAATATTTTGTAAAGTATATAGGATATCCTATTAATTTCAAAATTAAAAAAGATATCTTATTAACTTTATAAGATATCTTGAAATTGATGAATATAAGTAATAAATGGTTTGCCATTTACCTTTGCTTGATTCTTCAAAACAATATTGGGCTTCAGTGAGTCTTCATTTGAAAAGAAAATTTTATTTGACATCTTTTTGGGTGTCCACTTTTTACCATGAGTATTAACATTCTTCACTAAATTAAGATGTCAAATAGGCAACTTATTACAAATAAAAAAGAACTACTTTAAAAACTTGACCATCAGCAATTTTTCACTGAGTTACCATTCAATGTGGGTTGGATCAATTGAGATACACACCGTACAACAGCCCTGAATCATGAAAAACACTCGGTACATCAGCCCCATATTATGATAAACATATGGTATAACAGCCCTGTATCATGATAAACACATGGTACAATAGCCCTATATCATGATTAACTCATGGTACAACAGCCCTGTATCATGATAAACACATGGTATAACAGCCCTGTATCATGATAAACACATGGTAAAAAAGCCCTGTATCATGATAAACACATGGTACAACAGCCCTGTATCATGATAAACACATGGTACAATAGCAGCCCTGTATCATGATAACACATGGTATAACAGCCCTGTATCATGATAAACACATAGTACAACAGCCCTGTATCATGATAAACACATGGTACAACAGCCCTGTATCATGATTAACACATGGTATTACAGCCCTGTATCATGATTAACACATGGTACAACAACCCCGTATCATGATTAAAACATGGTTCAACAGCCTTGTATCATGATAAACTTATGGTACAACAACCCTGTATCATGATAAACACACGGTACAACAGCCCTGTATCATGATTAGAACATGGTTCAACAGCCTTATATCATGATAAACACATGGTACAACAGCCCTGTATCATGATAAACACATGGTACAACAGCCCTGTATCATGATTAAAACATGGTTCAACAGCCTTATATCATGATAAACACATGGTACAACAGCCCTGTATCATGATAAACACATGGTACAACAGCCCTGTATCATGATAAACATATGGTACAACAACCCTTTATCATGATAAACACATGGTATAAAAGCCCTGTATCATGATAAACACATGGTACAATAGCCCTATATCATGATTAACTCATGGTACAACAGCCCTGTATCATGATAAACACCAGGTATAACAGCCCTGTATCATGATAAACACCAGGTATAACAGCCCTGTATCATGATAAACACATGGTACAACAGCCCTGTATCATGATAAACACATGGTACAACAGCCCTGTATCATGATTAACACATGGTACAACAACCCCGTATCATGATTAAAACATGGTTCAACAGCCTTATATCATGATAAACACATGGTACAACAGCCCTATATCATGATTAACTCATGGTACAACAGTCCTGTATCATGATAAACACATGGTATAACAGCCCTGTATCATGATAAACACATGGTATAAAAGCCCTGTATCATGATAAACACATGGTACAATAGCCCTATATCATGATAAACACATGGTACAACAGCCCTGTATCATGATAAACACCAGGTATAACAGCCCTGTATCATGATAAACACATGGTACAACAGCCCTGTATCATGATAAACACATGGTACAACAGCCCTGTATCATGATAAACACATTGAAACAGCCCTGTATCATGATAAACTTATGGTACAACAGCCCAGTATCATGATTAACACATGGTACAACAACCCTGTATCATGATTAAAACATGGTTCAACAGCCTTGTATCATGATAAACACATGGTATAACAACCCTTTATCATGATAAACACATGGTTTAAAAGCCCTGTATCATGATAAACACATGGTACAATAGCCCTATATCATGATTAACTCATGGTACAACAGCCCTGTATCATGATAAACACATGGTATAACAGCCCTGTATCATGATAAACACATGGTATAAAAGCCCTGTATCATGATAAACACATGGTACAATAGCCCTATATCATGATAAACACATGGTACAACAGCCCTGTATCATGATAAACACCAGGTATAACAGCCCTGAACGTGATAAACACATGGTACAACAGCCCTGTATCATGATAAACACATGGTATAACAGCCTTGTATCGTGATAAACACATGGTACAACAGCCCTGTATCATGATAAACACATTGAAACAGCCCTGTATCATGATAAACTTATGGTACAACAGCCCAGTATCATGATTAACACATGGTACAACAACCCCGTATCATGATTAAAACATGGTTCAACAGCCTTGTATCATGATAAACACATTGAAACAGCCCTGTATCATGATAAACTTATGGTACAACAGCCCAGTATCATGATTAACACATGGTACAACAACCCCGTATCATGATTAAAACATGGTTCAACAGCCTTGTATCATGATAAACACATGGTATAACATCCCTGTAACATGATTATGGAATTTAAGGTCAGTTGTATGGTGGGAGATATTACAGGATCTATTGTCGCTAAAATAAGTTTGTATGTAAACTGGAAAATCCATGTCAATTTGTGAATGTGAGTGGTTATGAAATTAGATATTTAATCTGCATATTATATAAATATTCCTCAGATACATGTCATACAGGAATTCAATATTTGTTTTCTACATTAATTGATAATATCTAGTATGAATATAATAATTTCAGAAGCAACATTTGTTTATCTCTACCATCATTGAGCATAGAACAATTGTGGAAGATTTTATCTCAGTTTCAATAAAAAGTATGTTTTTTTATGAATTTTATATAATTTGAACACCACCAAACACTTTATTTTTTGTGTTATCTTCAAACTTTTAAAGGTACCATTGAAGGTGCAATAATGCATTGAAGAAAGCAATTTAACCCAATCCAATTTACTTGAATTATTTTCTTGGAAAATTGTCTTTGTATTGTATTGAATGTAGGATCAATCAATTAAGGTTGGAAGATAATTGATAAATGAATGTGATTAAAGAAGAAAGTTTTGATGTTATGTCATGACATTCTAATGTTGCCTTCTTTTCAAATTACTAGGTAAAATGAATTAGTGAAATTGCATATAGAATAGTTATGTTCTGTTTTAATTGTAAAAGCTTTTGGCAACATTAAAACTTTCTGAACATCAGAGATATATACTTATTTAGAAATTGCTAATTCTGTTTCCTGTTTTTTCAAATGTCACTCAAGTTCTACAATTACAGTTGATAAATTATTGCATTGCATTTTAAGTCACTTCTTCAGCTAAGTAATAAATTATATATGCATAATATACAGAAGTAACAATTATATTGGTAACTCTGGGCAAATGAGTCCTGATATATGGCACTAGGTTTGTCTGAGGAATACATATTTGTGTGACATAAATAAAGGGGGGGGGGCAGTATATGTTGTCAGATTTCATTCTCTAGCTTATATTCCCTGTTAATAAAGGAGAATATATTTTCAGATTCCGTACGTGGGCTTCCATTCCTTGTTAATATTAAAAAAGGGGAATATGTTGTCAGAACTTTTCTTTAGCTTCTGTTCCCTTTTTTCATGCTAAAAGGGGGAGGGTATGTTTTAGCACTCCATGCTTTAGCTCTGATTCCCTGTTTAGATAATAAAAGGAAGTGTATGTTGTCAGATTCCATGCTTTAGCTCTAATTCCCTGTTTACATAATAAAAGGAGGTGTATGTTGTCAGTCTCCATGCTTTAGCTCTGATTCCCTGTTAAGATAATAAAAGGAAGTGTATGTTGTCAGATTCCATGCTTTAGCTCTAATTCCCTGTTTACATAATAAAAGGAGGTGTATGTTGTCAGTCTCCATGCTTTAGCTCTAATTCCCTGTTTACATAATAAAAGGAGGTGTATGTTGTCAGACTCCATGCTTTAGCTCTAATTCCCTGTTTAGATAATAAAAGGAAGTGTATGTTGTCAGATTCCATGCTTTAGCTCTAATTCCCTGTTTACATAATAAAAGGAGGTGTATGTTGTCAGTCTCCATGCTTTAGCTCTAATTCCCTGTTTACATAATAAAAGGAGGTGTATGTTGTCAGACTCCATGCTTTAGCTCTAATTCCCTGTTTACATAATAAAAGGAGGTGTATGTTGTCAGTCTCCATGCTTTAGCTCTAATTCCCTGTTTACATAATAAAAGGAGGTGTATGTTGTCAGTCTCCATGCTTTAGCTCTAATTCCCTGTTTACATAATAAAAGGAGGTGTATGTTGTCAGACTCCATGCTTTAGCTCTAATTCCCTGTTTACATAATAAAAGGAGGTGTATGTTGTCAGACTCCATGCTTTAGCTCTAATTCCCTGTTTACATAATAAAAGGAGGTGTATGTTGTCAGTCTCCATGCTTTAGCTCTAATTCCCTGTTTACATAATAAAAGGAGGTGTATGTTGTCAGTCTCCATGCTTTTGCTCTAATTCCCTGTTTACATAATAAAAGGAGGTGTATGTTGTCAGACTCCGTGCTTTAGCTCTAATTCCCTGTTTACATAATAAAAGGAGGTGTATGTTGTCAGTCTCCGTGCTTTAGCTCTAATTCCCTGTTTACATAATAAAAGGAGGTGTATGTTGTCAGACTCCGTGCTTTAGCTCTAATTCCCTGTTTACATAATAAAAGGAGGTGTATGTTGTCAGACTCCATGCTTTAGCTCTAATTCCCTGTTTACATAATAAAAGGAGGTGTATGTTGTCAGACTCCATGCTTTAGCTCTAATTCCCTGTTTACATAATAAAAGGAGGTGTATGTTGTCAGACTCCATGCTTTAGCTCTAATTCCCTGTTTACATAATAAAAGGAGGTGTATGTTGTCAGACTCCATGCTTTAGCTCTAATTCCCTGTTTACATAATAAAAGGAGGTGTATGTTGTCGGACTCCATGCTTTAGCTCTGATTCCCTGTTTACATAATAAAAGGAGGTGTATGTTGTCAGACTCCATGCTTTAGCTCTGATTCCCTGTTTACATAATAAAAGGAAGTGTATGTTGGCAGATTCCATGCTTTAGCTCTAATTCCCTGTTTACATAATAAAAGGAGGTGTATGTTGTCAGTCTCCATGCTTTAGCTCTAATTCCCTGTTTACATAATAAAAGGAGGTGTATGTTGTCAGACTCCATGCTTTAGCTCTAATTCCCTGTTTACATAATAAAAGGAGGTGTATGTTGTCAGTCTCCGTGCTTTAGCTCTAATTCCCTGTTTACATAATAAAAGGAGGTGTATGTTGTCAGACTCCGTGCTTTAGCTCTAATTCCCTGTTTACATAATAAAAGGAGGTGTATGTTGTCAGACTCCATGCTTAAGCTCTAATTCCCTGTTTACATAATAAAAGGAGGTGTATGTTGTCAGACTCCATGCTTTAGCTCTAATTCCCTGTTTACATAATAAAAGGAGGTGTATGTTGTCAGACTCCATGCTTTAGCTCTAATTCCCTGTTTACATAATAAAAGGAGGTGTATGTTGTCAGACTCCATGCTTAAGCTCTATAATTCCCTGTTTACATAATAAAAGGAGGTGTATGTTGTCAGACTCCATGCTTTAGCTCTAATTTTTAGCTCTAATTCCCTGTTTACATAATAACAGGAGGTGTATGCTGTCAGACTCCATGCTTTAGCTCTAATTCCCTGTTTAGATAATAAAAGGAAGTGTATGTTGTTAGATTCCATGCTTTAGCTCTAATTCCCTGTTTACATAATAAAAAGAGGTGTATGTTGTCAGACTCCATGCTTAAGCTCTAATTCCCTGTTTACATAATAAAAGGAGGTGTATGTTGTCAGACTCCATGCTTTAGCTCTAATTCCCTGTTTACATAATAAAAGGAGGTGTATGTTGTCAGACTCCATGCTTAAGCTCTAATTCCCTGTTTACGTAATAAAAGGAGGTGTATGTTGTCAGACTCCATGCTTTAGCTCTAATTCCCTGTTTACATAATAAAAGGAGGTGTATGTTGTCAGACTCCATGCTTTAGCTCTGATTCCCTGTTTAGATAATAAAAGGAAGTGTATGTTGTCAGACTCCATGCTTTAGCTCTAATTCCCTGTTTACATAATAAAAGGAGGTGTATGTTGTCAGACTCCATGCTTTAGCTCTAATTCCCTGTTTACATAATAAAAGGAGGTGTATGTTGTCGGACTCCATGCTTTAGCTCTAATTCCCTGTTTACATAATAAAAGGAGGTGTATGTTGTCAGACTCCATGCTCTATAGCTTGTTGATATGAATAATAGGGGATATGTTATCAGGTTCCTTTATTTACTTTCTAATAATGGTTTATATGAATAAATCATTTAACGGAGAGGTGTTTCATTTCAAAAGTGTCTGCTAATTTATTTTAATTCTCAAGATTTTAATTATTTTACTAAAACTTTCTTTTTTTCTTTTATCGGATGAAATGAATTACAGGTTAGAAGATGAGTTAAATTGAATGGGAAAATTAACAAAAACTCTATTGTGCATTCTAAATAAACAATTATGTATTGAGGAAGTAAACAAATTGTGTAGGAGAAGAAGTTTGTGTGCCCTTCAATTATCCTTTGCTTAATGCTTTAATTATATATTGTCGGCTATGATTAATATTGAAATGCTTATCTTGATGAACTTCAGGTTTAACCACAAGTTTCATGTGGATAGTGACTATATATCAAGACACGGATAGTCATTGTTTGTTACATCCAATTTTTCATGGTATTTTCATACTTTTGATGTTTGATACTATCTTACTCTTATGTTGTCTTTCTGTTGAATATCTGCTGTTCATATAACTAGTCTCAGATAATAAAAAATATCTCAGATCTTCTTTTATTGTTTATATAAGTTTCCTTGGTATATAGAAAACTAATTCCATGTTTGTCTTTAGAAAAACTCTGATATCAGATCTATGCATAGGTATGTTATGATAGTGCACTTATGCTTTTTGAAAGATGTGAAAGATTTGTTTATGCAGGAAATGTATACAACAGTTCAGTGAGAAATTCAAGATCTGTTTAGATTCACAACTGACGCATAAAATACAACATATGTTTACTTTTTTTAAACCCATATTTTTAAAATGATATAATAGATCACTGTCTTGAAATTACTGCTAGTCACTCTCCTCAAAACATATACGGTAGTTAATTAAGTTTAATTTGGGAAGCATTACTTTTACTTTTCTTTAGTTATGTCCCTTTATAATGCAAGCAGGGGCATCATCTGTGTCCTGTGGACACATAACCCTTTAATTCGATATAAACCAAACTTCCCATTTGACAGTTCATTGTTATATCAAGTGTTTCTATCAGTGAAGAATTTGAAAGGGCCTAGAGGTTAGTTTTGTGTAAAATATTTAATGTGTTTTTTTACTTTTAAATCTATAAAATCATTTTACATCTGAAGTGATTAGAAGACTTAACTTTAAATAAAATGTTCAATACTTAAATGATCTTTGGTCAGTGGTCATTCAGATTAAGAACAGAAATTTAAAAAGCTTTATAAGTTTTAGTTTGTTTGGGCTGTTCAAATTGAAAATGTGTACCGGTGGTAAGTTTTGAATGATATAAAAAAGTAATTGATTTATTTTGGCAAGGAAGTGGCCACTTTTTGATTTATACAGCAATAAAAGATAAAAGTCAAACAACTTGATGAGGATTTAAGAGTCAATTTTTATGCATAACTTTCAAAACTTTTCTTGTGACATCAGCATTTAAGGTCAAAGTAATTGAGTTGACTAGATCATCCAAAAAGGTTGAATTAAAAAAAATATGAAGTCCAACTTTTTGTTGTAGTTATTTAATCGAACCATTAAAAGTCAACTTGAGAATAAAAGAATTTTATGTGTCAGCTGTGTGGAGATTATAAGTTAATCATATCATGTACCAGTCAATTGAATAGCAATATTATTTTTTATAATACTTTTTTGTATAGTATAGATAGAAATTCTTGTGGATGTATTTATATAAAGGATGATTGTTAAGTGATTTGAAAAGAGGAAACTTACTTTCAAATATATATTTTCTATCCTCTGGAATATTATATTAGGAGAATTTGTGTCAATCATCTGTTTGTACCTTTCATAAAATACTTAAGTCTGAGGCAAGTAAAGTATTAAATGTCAAAAATTTATTATAATTTTAATTTTTGGATTTTATTAATGATATGCTCAAAGCTGTAACAAAATTAAAGCAGCCCGAAAAATGAAACTGTATAATATATCAAACATCATGCACCACACCTATATACTTGACCACAAGGCAAAATTATTGTTTTGTTATAATAGATAATTTAAATCAGCATATTTTTTCATACAATTGGTCAAGATGTCATATATAATAATATCTTTATTTTAAAACCAGATGCCACCTTGTGACCAGTAGTGATTGTCACTTGATTTTGACCCCAAGTACATACAGGCTCTGATCTATGAATGAGTTGTGTCCTGGTTACAGACATTATATGCATTATAAGTAAACACTATTGGGTTTCTAGATTTGTTGTAAGGATAAATCTCTTATGAATATTTTCCATATGACCCTCTGACCTAAACGGATCTTTCTGTTAGTCATGTTAATGCTATCTTTTTTTCATGAAATTGAAAAAAAACCAATATATATGTCCTATCAATGCATGACAAAAAAACGATCCCCTGGCACATTTTAAAAAACAAAAACAAAGGAAGTGCACTTTAGTATCTGTCTTCATCTATATGTGACAGTTAGACTTATGTATTGAACAAAATCTCTCAATTCACTGTAAGTTCCAAGACAATGCATAAATGGTAATCATTGGTTTGGGCAGAATTCTCTGTTTGGTATCAATCAAGCTACTTTCTTGTAAAAGCACAGCCGCAGGATAATACCAACAAGTTAGAGTTTTTATTGGGGAATGAATTCTTAACAAATACTGTCATAAACTGACCAACAATTTCAGTATAGATACAGATATAGCACAATCATTAACTCAACCATAGGGCCCATTGAGATTATGCTTGGATAATTTGCAAGAAATTAGACATGAACTGGGCTAATAGTTAGGGTGTCTTCAGAACAATTTCAATACACAAACTTGTATGAAGCAAGAAAAGGATGTAGCATTCATATAGGAAATCAAAAGTAGGCTTGGTCAGCAATACCAGGTATCTAGGTTTATTTTGTCCTTTAAAATAAACCATATAAATAGTAAACTGTAAACTTCTTCGACAGGAATGATCATCATGACTTGTCTTTAGGAATATAATGCAGCAATCAACACATATATATATGCAGAATCATCATGTTTTGTTATTACACACAGTTCACAATTTTCATACTTTTTCATTGAATATGTTGTAAAAAAAGGTGGAAAAAAGGGGATAACACACATTCAAAACTCTTTTAGTCAAAAGAAACTGATAACTGATGCTGAAATTTACCCAATCATGATATTGATAAACAATCAACACAAAGTACTTGGAAAAGGTGAAAAATAAGTGAACTGATAGAGCCATGATACTTTTTTATTTAATATTTTCCATGTGTTCCAAATAGTTAATAAAACTATTCCTTAACAATTGTTCATTGATATGTTTTATATGATTTGTTCATTAAGAATCAGTTCAGATGTATTTTTCTTCTAGCATACTTTAGATTAAAAATATGATGTGCCTCATAAATTCCTTTCACAGATTACCTAAAGATAAAACCTATTATACTGAAGCTATCTGATATAAATGCCATTTGGTTAGTTTGACCTTAGAAAAAGAGAATTGTGCAACAGACAAAGAATTACAATTGATAAATTTTTACATTACTTTGTCGTTATCATTTTTCAACACAGTTTTTTGAAAATTTATGCATAATTTATAAATTTATTGACAAACAATTGGTGTAGATGTTACATAGAACATTTTCTGATTTCAAAGAAATTGCAATCAAGGTGTTTTTAATGAGAGAAGATTTTTACCTATCGTTGTTGGATATGGTTTCATACTGTGATTTGATGTCAATTTCATACTTTTGTCCAACCTGTACAGATCTTGATTGAAAAATAATATTGCGCAATCGATTGATCACATGTATTGATTCTAACAAAAGATGATAGGGTGCTAAGTGTAATAAATCCACCAGTAGAGAAATAACCTAGCCAATTTTGTTTATTTTTTAGTGATGATTGCTTGTTAAAATGAGAAGAAATAACAATAAAAGTTTTGACTCCGGAAAAGTATAATGTGTCAGATTATCAGGAAAAGGAAGCAATTGATTTCCTAATCCAAAGGAAAAACAGGTTTGTTAATTTGTCCTTAAATAATTTAATTATACTTACTATAATGTAGTGGAGTTTTGTGGCTTTGTACGACCAAACCTGACAACAAGGTTTTTGCCATTGTAAATAGTGCACCTGCTATTTGAGCTTTTACCCGATTACATGTACTGACTTTGAAACTCGGTAATGTTTTTTGTAAAATTTCAAAAAGAAAAAAACATGGCTTTAATGAGAGGTATACTGTCACTGTAATTTCAATGGTGTATACAGTATATATTACATTAAAGCCATTTTTATAGATTGATATCAGTTTTTATACAACAGCAAAACAAATTGCGGTTGTATATTGGTATCACGTCATCGTCATCGTCAGCGTCGTCCAAATACGGATAATTTCCGGATAATAACTTTAGTATAAGTAAATAAAAATCAATAAAATTTTAACACAATGTTTATAACCACAAAAGGAAGCTTTGGATTGATTTTGGGGGTTATTGTCCCAAAGGTTTAGGAATTGAGGCCCAAAACAAGCATTTATTTAGTGTCAGTACAAAAAGTTGTGTATAAGTATTTCAATTGTTCTGAAATTGTACCACAATGATTAATACCATAAGTAGAAGGTTGGGATATATTTTGTGGGTTATGGGGCAAACAGTCTAGGAATAAAGGGGCCAAAAACAAGCATGTTTGTAGTTTCAAGACAATAAATTGGAGTTATCTTTCTTTGTCCTGAATGGTTGTTGAATCACCTAAAACCAATGCTTTATGAAATCTTCTTTGAAAATTGGAGTTATCTTTCTTTGTACAGAATAGTAGTTGAATCAACTTAAGTCAATGCTATATACAATATACAATGCGATATTCACTTTACTACCAACTGATAAATTAAAGCAGTCTTTACCATTCAGTGATTACAAGCACTTTTATTACCATTCTATGGTTATGCCCCTTTACAAATAGAAAAATTGAAGAATTTTCTAGTTTCTGTTCTCTTATCTTAAGTTTGTCGCAACTAAATTTAATGAAATGTGTATATAATGCTTATTACCTCTAAACTCAGTTTATGTTCAATTTTTGGCAGCTTCACATTTACAGTTCTTGAGGTATGTCCCTTTTTAACTTTATATGCTAGCTGGGCCATCATCTGTGTTGGGGGGGGGGGGGTCAATTTTTCTCATTTCAGATTTCAGAAATTAAAAAGAAAATTTCTTCAAATATTTTTTTTTTGAGAGGGTTAATATTCAGCAGCATAGTGAATTGCTCAAAAGCAAAAAAAAAAATTAAGTTCATTAGACCACATTCATTCTGTGTCAGAAACCTATGTTGTGTCAACTATTTAATCACAATCCAAATTCAGAGCTGTATTATCCAGCTTGAATGTTGTTTCCATACTAGCCCCAACCGTTCAGGGTTCATCCTCTGCGGTCGTATAAAGCTGAGCCCTGCGGAGCATCTGGTTCCTTTCTATACTTCTTTACATAGATGTACACATTATAGAAAATTGTCCATTGTCCTAGAAACATTCTGTGCAGCCAAGCCATTAATGATCAATTCTTGTTTTAAATTTTTTTTAAATTATCCCTATTGTATTTGTTTATAAAAGTCTTTGACCTATTTGTATACTATATCAAAGTTTTGATACGTTCTAGGTTCTAGGCATTCTTTGGACAGTTGAAGATCACTATAAAACAAACTGAGTTAAAAAATGCAGAAATAAATCATAATTTTTATGTTGAAAATTTGATCTTTGTAATTTCAAAATTATTAGATGTTATTGAATTCTTGATTATTAAGAAAAAGATTAATCATATTCCTTATAAAATAGATAAATAATAGAAGAACATTAATTATATAGTATAGATCTCAAGCAGTATTTAACAATTTCACAGAGAATAAAACTGTAACATTTCAAATTAGAACTTAAGCATGTTATAAGTACATGTTTAAATCATATAAGGGATGTTTGTAACAGATATTATGGATTATCTGTTATCTTTAAGTTGTGATTTACAGTTTAGTAATTATTTTCACTAAAGACTTCTACTTTTGTCTTAATGATGCAACATATTTCTGTTGTATGATAGAAAACATGTTTCAAGTACAAACAGTTTAGTGCTGTCAGTCAGGCTTTGTTCCCAGTGTGTTCAACACAACCTTAGTGATATTGTAGTAGTCCTGTAAGTCAGTTTATGTTAAATATGGTGTGTTTAGAGACCTTTTATGTCAGTATTTTATTAATCTTTACTGAGTGTAGGTAGCCTCAATAGTTAAGTTATTTTGTCACTATTAGTTGGAATTAAACCAGAGTATAATCTTCTCTCTCTTTCAGTATCTGGTTTTAAGTACTGTCATGTCAATCAGTGTTTGTATTCCTGTGTTTTTCTACAAGACAGACTGTGGTTGTGTTTACCTGTCTGTTTCTACCTTCTGTTCTTGTTATTGCAACTCATCTGAAACCACATCAGAATTTTATGATACCTTGTAGATAATAAGGTCATATGTTGAAGTGCATAAAGACAGGTCCTATAATGATTCCATATTTTTTATGCCTAACCTATTGGCATTATGTTTTAGGGTCTGTCTGTCTGTTCACTTCTCTGTCCCCCTACTAGTTTGTTTTTGGTCAGGGTAGTTTTTGATGAAGTTAGGAGCCTGTAATTCAGTGGTTGTCGTTTGTTTATGTGTTACATATTTGTTTTTCGTTCATTTTTTTATATAAATAAAATAAGACCGTTAGTTTTCTTGTTTGAATTATTTTACATTGTCTTATCTGGGCCTTTTATAGCTGACTATGTGGTATGGGCTTTGCTCATTGTTGAAGGCTGTACGGTGACCTATAGTTGTTGATGTCTGTGTCATTTTGGTCTCTTTGGTTCTTTTTTATATTGATGTCTAATCAACTGAAACCTAGTACACATATTCCTTATTATACGATCTTTCTAATTTTAATGCCAAATAAGAATTTTGAACCCAATTTCATGGTCCACTGAACATAAAAAATGATAGTGCAAGTTGGGCATCCATGTACCATGGACAAATTCTTGTTTCTAGGAGTTGTATAAAAATGAAGATGTGGCATGATTGCCAATGAGACAAAAAAGAAGATGTGGTATGATTGCCAATGAGACAACTCTCCACAAGAGACCAAAATGACACAGAAATTATAACAACTATAGGTCAACATACGGCCTTTGAATTTAGAATTTTGAATATACTATTGCCTCCTCTGAAAACACACAACGGAAATTCCTGACACTTAAATTGTACATCATAAGGACATAATTTTTAGATGTGCATATCAACAAGACTTTTTTATGATTTGACTCTTGTTGGAGTAATGAGCCTTTGAACTTCGATTTTTTTTCGTGGGGGGGGGGGTTCATTTTCTGCTAACATTTAGGTCTACTATTTTTCTAACTTCTCTGAGAAATATGAATTGACATTGAAAAGGCTCATATATATGCAATTGAAAATAACTGATTGTAAGGTGCTTTCTTTGAAAAAAATCCTATACATTGTATATACTGTAAGATGTTATATATATCAAGGTATATGGGGGAAATTACAATTCAGAGACTTGGGCCTGTGGGTTCATAGGTAAATTTCATTACATAATCATATCACCAGTTTTATCCAGATTTCAAAAGTTTTCATATTTTAGTCAAATTCTTCAATTAAGATTTTAGAAGATGCACTGTTTATTCCTTTGTTTTTTGAAATTGCAAAGGATGGTTCATGTTATTGTCAATTACACTAGCATGTGCAAACCATATTAAAAACAAATGAAGGTAATTTATAAGTAATAAATTCTGCAATGTATAATGCATTGATTAATTATCCATGGGGATTCTTATCTCTAACAAGATATATAGTCTATGATCAAAGACTGAGAGTCTTAAAATACCTATCATTATTTTGCCAATAGTATTTATAAGAATTTGTTTATAGAATTAAGGTTTAAATGACAATAAGTCTGATATAATATAGTAGGATTGTTTTTAGTACATTGTACAAAGTATTACAAATAAAGGTTAAAGGTTCAATCAACAAAGATCATTAAGTATTAGAGAAGAAGTTGTTACCTTTGTTACCCCACATATATACTGCCATCCTGGATTTGCAATACGCAGTAGATATTAATCGTAATACTGTGTATACATGCTGTAGCTTTGGGAGATTATATTCAATAAAGCTGGTAAGATTGTATGACAGTTACTATGATGAAATAAAACTTGATAATGGGATAGAAATGAATTAGTGAAGATTATATTATACCTATAGATGAAATAATTATTCTTTACAAAGAAAACACTTAGAAATATAATTTATTCAATTATTTTACATTTTGGTAATGAATGTTAAGGTTTAATAATGTGATATAATGGAATTTAATTTAAAAGTTATTGTGTGACAGTTATCAGATCATGATAATTGTTTTAAAATTTAAATAACTTCTTTGACCAAAAATGTACTTTTATTTTGACGATTGATTAAATGTACCAGTTTCAACTTGTAGAATAGTAAATATTTTGTCACAGTCATTCTAAAAATTACTTAATTTTATCAGTGAATTCTGTTAATTTGATTGATGTCTTTTTACAACTAAATATAAGTCCCAGTAGTCCCATTAGTTTAATAGTCCCAGTTTAAAGAGAGTAAACACAGTTTAACTTCTTGATAAAGTAAATGCAGTCATTTACACTCTGAATTTTTACTTGTATACGAAAATTTTCAAATGTTTGAATCTAAGCAATTGATTCTTATAACAAAAAAGTAACTTCAATTGAACTGTTTGAAGGAAATTGAAGTTGAAAATATCAAAGTTATAAAAATTTCCCATGCATCTCACTTCATATAAAAAAAAAACTTGGGGAGGAGAGATTATAATGAATGAATCCTACAAAAAAAAAAAATCTAAGGAAAAGAAAATATTATTTTCCATTTGATCATCAAATTTTTCAGATTTGAAATTGTTAACCAGGAGTTGATAAAAGGTATTTTTGGTAAAAAATAAGTTTTTGGAAATTCTTATTAGTAGATTTATTTTACAAAAAATAATTAGACTATATTCTAGTCATTGGAAATGTTAGGAATGTCATTTCTCTATTTGTATGGTGATGTTAATAACAGAAACATTATTTTAAATGGACCAAGACCACAGTTTTTGCAGTACATGTATAATTACATATCAATAAAGTACTTAGTCTTACGTAGATAAATAATCAGGTGAATTAGTGTTAATGGAGACTTCATTAAGTGTTAATGTTGTGTATTGGAGTAATCTATAATACAAGATGACAATTATTAAATATTGTGTTGACTCAAAAGATAAACTAAAACATGAGTACACATATCATGTTTTTTAAATACATGAGTTGTCTTTCTGTCATATTATACAGTACTCTATCCATATTGACTGGCAGTGTATTTGACATAAAAAAAAAAAATTCTCTGGAAGCATTTACAACAAACCAAGAGGACTAAATTGTCCTTTTAAAATATTTTTGACAGGTCTTAATTTTAAAAACTAATCAAGCAATATACCACCTCTGTATATTTGTGAACAACCTATAGATGTTTTTAAAATATAAGTTCCGTTATTATAATCTAGTTTATATGCTATTGACGTATAGGCAATAACATTACTCCCACTCCTCATTTTTATCTATTTTTCATTTTTCTATTTTTACAAACTGCATTTATGGATTAGGTTCAAAGTTTATAATTGGCCCTTATAGATATTATTTCTTTTTATATAGAAAGAGCTTAATTGTATAAACTTCTTTTATGCATATCACATTATTAATTTCAAAGTTATGACCCCTGCATTATTTTTTGTTTTTACATCAGTTTTGTTCCAATTTGTCAAATTTTGTTTTGAAGAGTTAAATTTGGCAGCAACCCCTGATTCAGAGATTGTAGTCTTAAAGGGTTATACAGTTTTAAAATTTATGTGTCCTGTATCTGAGTATAATTGTTGTAATGGGCAACCAAAGAATAATTATATTGTTATTTTTATCACATTTCTCAAGACAGCTTTTTTTACAGAACATTTTGGATGATAGATTGTGGTCAATATGATTTTGGATCCTACAATGTAGTGAAGTGATTTGTTTTCCTTGGCAATTATTTGGGTTTTAGAAATAGATTCATTTAAGAACCACTTTATTAGCTCACCTGGTCCAAAGGGCTGAGTGAACTATTCTCGTCACTTGTCATGCAATGGGTTTGTCTGTCATCATTGTTAACTTTTCATGTATTGAACTTCTTCTAGAGAACCACTGAATGGAATGAAACCAAGCATGGCATCAATGTTCCTTATCAGGTGCTGACCAAGTGTTGTTACTTTGAAGCCAATCCACTTTCCAAGATGGCTGTCAGCGGGTGACTTAGTTTAACATAGGACCCTAAGGGAAATACACACAAATGTCTTTTTTTTAGAGAACCATTTAATGGAATAAAATGGAATAAGACCAAACATGGCATGAATGTTCCTTACAAGAAGCTGACCAAGTGTTGTTACTTTGAAGCCGATCCATCGTCCAAGATGGCCACCAGTGGTGAACTTGGTTCAACATAGGACCCTATGGGAAATACGTACAAATGTCTTCTTTAATAGAACAACTGAATGGAATGGAATCAAACATGGCATGAATGTTCCTTATGAGGTGTTGACCAAGTGTTGTTACTTTGAAGCCTATCCATTATCCAAGATGGCCACCAGTGGTGGACTTAGTTGAACATAGGATCCTAAGGGAAATACATGTATACAAATGTCTTCTTTTAGAAAACCACTGAATGGAATGAAACCAAACATGGCATAAATGTTCCTTATGAGGTGCTGATGAAGTGTTGCTACTTTGTTGCTGATTTACTGTTCAAGATGGCCACCAGGATTTTTTTAATTAAATTACGGGGCCAATATTCAACCAAATCTGACCTCAATCATTAGTTGGGTTATCTGTTAGGATTTTATCTATTTTTACATGATTTCTCAAACCAAAGATGAGTTAGGTGAGCGATTATGACAGGCTTTTGAGAGCCTCTAGTTGTAAACTTTTTGATGATTCTGTAATAAAGATGAAATTCAAAGCCTCTTTATGATAAAAGTGAAATACTGTGGATTCATTTATTTTCGTGGGTATTAATTTTCATGGATTGCTGAAAACTTGCATATTTGTGGCTATTTGATTTAGTGGTTTTGCCAATCTCTGTATACAAGGCCTATCGAAAATATGATATTCGTTGAACATTTGAATTCGTGGTTCATCTGTGTCCACGAAAGCCACAAAAATTGTTATCCAATGAATAATAATGAATCCACAGTATAAGTAAATTGAAAAAAATAGTAACCTCCACAAATGTTGGTGAATTATTGAAAAACAGATTTCAAAGGTTTTAAATCTTCATAAACTACTTAATTTAATTGGAAAATGAATTCGTATTGAAAAGCCATTTGAATTAAGACCTTATGCTCAAAAGCTTAATTTGTGTGGATAATCTTAATTAACCTTTTTATAGAGTAGATTTAAATGGAATTGTGTTGCATAATTCAGGGTTTAAGCTTGATTCTGTTGTAAAGCCTCCTACAAACTAAAAAGATACACATGATTTTCCAATTGAAAATGGGATTCAAATAGTATCATGACAGATATAAAGTATGTGACTGTTGTTGTCTCTTTGACATATTCCGCATTTCCATATTCAATTAGAACTTGGCCGCAGAATGTCAGAAAGTACCATCCACATATTGACATGCAATCCAGTTGGTCATAATATCTATACACATACTCAAGTCACATGTTTTGCATTTGAAATGCACAGTTTAAATCATATCCTTTCAAAATATTCTTTCTAATTTTCCTTTCAAGATTTATAACTGTACCTCCATAAGCAGAAATTTTGGTCTTGTTTTAAATGTAATTGATATGTCAAGAATATAGCAGATTGAATGACTGAAACCAATGTCATGGGGAGTCATTTATGTTCTAAAAGTTAATGAATAAATAGTAAAAAATTGCTTCAAATAACCTTTAAGCCTATGCAATGCTTTATTATTTCTCAAGAGTGTCAGAAAAATTACAAATGAACTGCGGTTGGATTTATCGATACTTGACACAAGGGAATATGTGTTTGACATTAAATGTAAGAAATAAAAGTGTTATACTACTTATACATAACATCATTGATACTCAGTTATATACTACATTGATTCTTGGCACAAACAATAGGAAGAGAAAATCTTGGCTGAGTCTTCACAGTCAGATATTTTTGTAATTCAGGTGTCATTTTGTGTACATTCTACACTGATAATTTGGAAGCTCTTATATTTCTTAGGTCCCACTAAGTTAGAAAGAAGTGCAAGTTAATGAAATTATTATTTTGAAATTTGTTTTGCCTTACACTTTTATGCTATAATGCAAAAACAACATTAATTTATTGTATAAAGCCTAATATTTTAGGTAGAAGATTCGTAGACAATCAATATTTTTATATATAAGTGTCTAGTGATAAAAATGTCACTTACTTCATTTTCATGGTTAAGACACCATCTTAAGTCAGTGTTCAGTTTCTTATTTAATGACTAATTGTTCATCTATACTTGGTCATCATAATCATTTTAAAGTGATCATGTCTATCTAAATAGTCACTTTAGCTTGATGTCATGGCGGTCAGTTTTTGTTGGTGGTCGATGCCGAGTTACTGATGAAAACCTGCGACCTTCCTAAATAGGAAAACTGACAAACCTTCTAAAATCTGTGTTAGAAATTCAGGCAGTGTATGGCAAGTGGTTTTACTATTTATTTGAATTTCAAGATATCTTCTATAATATATAAGATACCTCTTTTAGTATATAAGATATCTTTTATAATTTCATTTTTATAAAATATCTCATATATTATATAAGATATCTTTAATGTTATATGAGATATCTTTAATGTTATATAAGATATCTTTAATGTTGTATAAGATATCTCATAAAGTTTATATGATACCTTATATATACTTTATAAGATATCTTCTAAAGTTTATAAGATATCTTATATAGTTTATAAGATATCTTATATAGTTTATAAGATATCTTATAGTTAATAAGATATCTCATATAGTTTATAAGATATCTTATATAGTTAATGTCTTATATTTATCTTTATTGTCTTATAAAGACAATTATATAAGATATCCTTTTAACTATATAAGATATCTTATAAACTATATGAGATATCTTGAAGTAAGAAAAGATAGCAAAACAGCTTGCCATTATAGCAGTGTGTTAAATATTATGCAATATTATTCCATTAGCACCATTTAGCCTAAGATTCAATGTTCGAAGTAGTCTCTTTAAGATTCACTTATTTCTCCTATTGCATTATACAGCAAGCCCATTACTTTCGTTATTTTGAATAAAATCTTCCATCTATCAAACTTGTAATCAGAGTTCAATAAGTAAAGCATTTAGATATATCAGAGATATTAAAAACTAACAAAAGGAATATACACACAAAAATTGATCAGAAAAACAGTACAAAACTAATCAGTTTAACAGAGTTATATTTATAACTTTTTGGCATTCTAAATATATATAGAGTGATAAATTAGTTTGTACCAATAGTGTGTGTTTCATAAAGGTGAAAATTGCCTCTTTGAATGTTTTTACTCCTGTAATGAGCCATGGTTTGCCAGGTGAGACATAGGTATTACTTTTCTAAGACAGTGTAGGGCACTCTGACATAATATGTCATATGGCATTGACCTTGTTTTGTTGTCTGTTCCTTATCATAACTTTACATAATTTAAGTTACCCATAAATTATGTCAGCGCTATAACATTATGACTCCTACTGAAAATATGTCTGTTGGACCCACATTAATTTAGTTCTTTATCTACTTTACTGATATTAATCTGTTTGATATTGATTTTCAAAATTCATGCATGTTCCCTAAATCTAAGGTTATTTATTTTATGTTCCTCAGATTTAAGTTCAGGTTTGACCCAAATGAGCTGATGTTTAATGTCATTCTATAAATGTGTAATTTAGAAGCACATACAATATCTGAGTTTTAATGTGGTTTAGCTTTTTTTTATATAAAAGGTAATTAAAGACATTGGACAATAGTATGCTGATATTTAGTCTAACTGTGAAATGAGTTACCTCAGAAATTACAGATCTGATATGTGAATTGTACTTTTCTATAAATTACTGCCTTGACCACTGACAGTTTCATTAAAATAAGTTGACTACGTCAGCCTTCTTTCCAGACATTTAGATGATTTTGGGTAAGATTGGGTAATTAGAAGAGCCTTATAAATGTCATGAGTTTTACTCTTGATTGAATACAGGAAATGTAGGGTTTAACTAGATGAGATAGCATTTCACTCTTGTTGGAATGTTTTTGGACTAAATTATAGGGTAGACAGGAAACATTCCAACATTTTTCCATTTTTTCTGCATTAATTTTATAGTAGAGGGAGAGAAAGGTTGAATAAGGCAGCTCAAATTGAAGCAAGATAAGCATACAATTATAGAGTTTTATGCCATTTTTTTTATCTCTCATTTTTTATGTAATTAAGGTGGTACCCAACACTTTCACTAAAATTAATTTGGCTCGTTTAATTATTTTGTCAAAGTATTTACTTTGAGACTTTAATAAAAATATAAAAATTTAAAAATTTTGAACCAATCGTTTTGTCAGAAAAATTAAACTGGTTATATAGCAATTTGACAAACACCAATTTTGATCATTGAGAAGCTTAATATTCCTTTTACAACACAACATAATTAAAACGTTTAGCTGTCTTTACAGAGTTATCTCCCTGTAGTGTTAGGTACTACCTTAATAGGATTAACAACCCTATGACCTATTGGTTATCCAACATTTGTTTAAAATGAAGATCCAAATAACCTACATGTTGAACTTTTTGGATTTTTGGATTTCAGATTAAGTTGCAAATAGCATAAATAATTCATTAATGTTTCATCATTTGTTTTATGAACTGAAAATAACATTTTTAACAATTGTGCTAAGAAGGTACATGAGTTGTACAGGCTAAATTGGGTTATTTTGTGAGTGGGTTTCTGTCGAAAATTGACTGTCCCATATCTATTTTTACTCATAATAGGAGTTAGATTGTTTCCAAATCCCTCCTGAGAAATCACAAAGAACTTGACTAATGTTATTGAATAAGTTGTCATTGCTGTCTGAAAATCTCTTGATAGACATAAAAGACAATTTGACAATAAAAATAACAACAGTTGCCTTTAATGAAAGTGGATATGATAGTATTATATTTTTCACCACTATTCACCAAAGTATTGACCAGTTTGTCAGTGGTTTGTCAGAACTAAGTAGTGTTACTTAGAAATGACAAGCTCTTTGTAAACCATCTGTCAATATTGATGTAAGTTAAACACTGCAGTCTGTATCTAAGTGGTATTTCTTTCTTATCATGTATCTGTAGCTGTTTCTATGATATATATAAATTGTAACCATTGTAAAAAGACATATAGATGCTTGTAGTTGGTTTATATAGGTCTTGTCTTGGTTTTCCTTAATTGTTCCCTGGATATGATGGAAAAAAATTCTGTCTGAAAATTTTAAATCTCAGATATTGGAAAAGTCAGGGTATTTGAATTACTTTTGATTAATACAAATTTTCCAATAAAAGTTGTATCAAACAATTGTTTGCTTATACCAATATGACAGTTGACGAGTTAACATAAGTTTTTACTCATTTTGATTAAGATCTTGTGATTCTTTTGAATGATTAAGCAAAAATCACAAAACTTGTCAATAATTAAATGATTAAAACAATGTAACTTGTGTTCTAGATAGATTACAGGGATGGACATTGGTGCTTTATATTAGATCACAGACATTATGGTTTATGGCTGCTGATACTTTATGCTTTAAATTTGATTGGCTTAAAAAAGTTTTTATGCCCCACCTACAATAGTAGAGGGGCATTATGTTTTCTGGTCTTTGCGTTCGTTCGTTCATCCTTCTGTCTGTCTGTCCGTTCGTCCCGCTTCAGGTTAAAGTTTTTGGTCAAGGTAGTTTTTGATAAAGTTGAAGTCGAATCAACTTGAAACTTTGTATACATGTTCCCTGTGATATGGTCTTTCTAATTTGAATGCCAAATAAGGGTTTTTACCCAAATTTCACGGTCCACTAAACACAGAAAATGATGGTGAGTGGGGCATCCGTGTAATATGACACAAATAAATATATTCAAAAATACTCTCAACTTTCTCACCAATCTGAAAATAGAAATGAAACAAATTACGGTGTGAGTTACAAAAGGAGAAAATATTCATGACACTATCAGGTCAGTAGAATAAATATACGTTTTCTTCAGTCTGCGCTTAATATTCAGGTGCGTTTTATGTAAGGACAAAAACAATCTTCCCCCCAAAAAACGGCCGTGCGGCTTATAAAACGATGCGCTTTAAATTCGAAAATATACGGTACTATGGACACATTCTTGTTTTCTTGTTGGTATAACGGGTCTTTCTTTTGTGTGTTTTAGAACTATGTCATTATTTCGGGAATATGAATCCGGGAACGATAAATCCATTTTGCCCGTTAATATAGGGAACTATATAGCTATTGTATATATGCCACCAGACAGTCACTGTTAGAATTGAACTAAGTCTCCTTAATGTTCACATGTTTAATCTTATAAAAGTACATGTATATATATAATATATTTGAAGGTACACAATTATAACTTCCAATACAAAACGTTACTAAATTCCAGCTCTATAAAACAACGGCATAATGTATTTTATGGAGTGGAGTGTTGGAGTGGAGTATTGGAGTGGAGTGTTGGAGTGAGATTTTGGAGTGAGATTTTGGAGTGAAATTTTTGGAGTGAGATTTTGGAGTGATTTTTTTTTTGGTGAAATTTTAGAGTACCGGTATATAGTATATTATTCTAGAAGTAGTAGAATGTCAGGGGGTTAAATGTTTTGTTTAATTTTGAACAAGTATTCATTAAAAATAAATAAATAAAAATTACAGAAAATTAAAGAACAATTGAAGGAAGGACACAAAGAAATTTTAGATCAGCACAACATTAAATACTAACATTTTTTACAATTATGTGTGGGACGACACACATTTATCTTAGCTTTCCGTCTGACTGTCTGTCTTTCCGTCTGTCTGTCCATCCAATAAATTTAGTTTTACTATGACAAGTTACAGATAAAGTTTAAATTCTGTTTCGGTCTGATATTTATGAGTTATGACCCTTGGACTTAGGAAATTAATTAATCAGTTTTCAATATTTTTATGCCCCACCTACGATAGCAGAGGGGCATTATGTTTTCTGGTCTGTACATCCGTTCGTCTGTCCATCCGTTCGTTCGTTCGTTCGTCCGTCTGTCCCGTGTCAGGTTAAAATTTTTTGTCAAGGTAGTTTTTGATGAAGTTGAAGTCCAATCAACTTGAAACTTAGTACACATGTTCCCTATGATATGATCTTTCTAATTCTAATGCCAAATTAGAGTTTTGACTGCAACTTAATGGTCCACCGAACATAGAAAATAATAGTGCGAGTGGGGTTTAACCGTGTTAAATTACAGATCAAGTTAATAATCAATTTTCTGCTCTTTTTGTGTCATGCTTAAACATATTGATTTAATATTTGGTATACATATATATAGTGTTTGATTCATATATTGGTACAACCCGCAAATGATTTGCATTATATATTATTACCTGAAACCTGTGATAACCCAGTTCACACGCAAAGAAATACTGCAACCGTTTAAAGAACATTATAGTAAAATCTGCTGAAAATATATTCTTGTGTGTCAATTGATTCTAATGAATTGATAACTGTTTCTTCTAAGTTATCAATGTTCATAGTTGTGTACATCAACGTTACATCATAGGCAATAATGATGCATTCTTTTGTGACCTCGTTTGACTCTATTTTATTAATGAAGTCTTTTGTATCTTGAATGTAAAAGTTATGCCTCTTCAATAATGGTTTTAAGAGTAGACCCAGTTATCTTTCAATGCGTCTCGTGGGAGAGTTACACTTATTGATGATTGGTCGGTAAGGAATGTTTATGTTTCCAACTATTTGACCAGTTCGGAATGCCTCATTAATTATTTCTAGATTAATTTTATGAACTTTTGGAAGAAGGTACATGTGTCCGTGTTTTGATTCATTATTATTCCTCAAGAAATTATAAGTTTGTGAATCTATTTCTTTTTTCCTATATAGATTTTCAACAATATCTTTTATAGATTTGACAACAACGTTAGTAGTTGGTTCATTTATTTTCAACTTTTATTAAATGCGGTTCCTTCAACCAACATACGTAATGAATCTCAAGACTTATATATTTTATTGAGACCATAATTATTATATGCCTTATAACTACAACTAAATAGTTTTGTAAATATTGAAATTTGACCAATCTCTCTTGTTAATATGTATCCACATATTGGAGATTTATCATATATATATATGATATTATATTACTATTGATGTATCTATACCAGTGCCTGTATCAAAAATCAGTGGCGGATCCAGAAATTTTCATAAGTGGGGGCCCACTGACTGACCTAAGAGGGGGCCCGCTCCAGTCACGCTTCAGTGATTCCCTATATAAGCAACCAATTGTTTTCCCAAAAGGGGGGGGGGGGCGGGCCTCATGCCCCCCCCCCCTAAATCCGCCTCTGAAAATTACCATATTACCTATGTTTTATATTTATATTTATAGCTCAGCCTGCTACGAAGGTTTAACCACACACCCCAGGTGTAACAATATTTTCTCAATGTAAATCCAGGAAATAACACTGTAATTGCAGTTCATCTTTTATTATTGTGTTCTATTGATACCGAAATGATAGCTAGGTAATACCATTTAATAACTTATTTTTTCATAAATCCAAATTTCATCTAAATTAAATTCAGAAAATGAAAATACTTTCATCATGTAAAAATTTCCTAATGAGGATGCTGCCAGATTTTTAAGAGATTGGGAAATCACAATGCTAAATAATTATATAACTCTTAGTTATGCATCAGTAGATCAGGAGACTTTGAAATTGTTTATAAAGGACTGTTGATATGAGGTCGTTCACATTATTATTCGAATACTTCACTGCATGCATATTTTTATTTCTATTTCAGTATAGTTTGTTTTTAAATTATTCACTACAAAATTTTTCATCAAATTTCACTCCAAAATCTCACTCCAAAAATTTCACTCCAAAATCTCACTCCAAAAGTTCACTCCAACACTCCACTCCAATACTCCACTCCAACACTCCACTCCATACAATACATTATGCCTAAAACAACATGTTACTTCAAGCTACTACTCCAGAATAACTGACCAATACATAAAGTTTCTCACAAGATCCTGTGAGTGAGCTATAAACACATGTTCTTAATTTATGTAAGCAAAGGCATTGATTAATGGTCTTAGATTATTTGGATAAACTGTTGCAGTTCAACTGTGCAACTAATGTATCATATAAAGTGTCACATTAAACAAGATGAAAGATCATCAAACTGATTAAGAACTGACCATCAAATCTTAGATGGAATTGATTACCCCACATTGGCTTAAACTATGCTTTTTAAGATTGTTGGAACCTTAAGCACGGGGTCATCTGATGACAGGTGACCTGACATTGTTTTAAAACAGCCTGTGACTCACTTAAATCTGTTTAAAAGTGATCTGGCGACCTGCAGCATTTTTGAAAGTGACCATGCAAACTACATGAGCCCCATATATATATTTTTTTATTAGCTCACCTGTCCCGAAGGGACAAATGAGCTTATGCCATCACTTGGCGTCCGTCGTCTGTCGTCGTAAACTATTTCAAGAATCTTCTCCTCTGAAACTACTGGGCCAAATACTTTCAAACTTTAACTGAATGTTCCTTAGGGTATCTAATTTATAAATTGTATCCGAAGTTTTGATCTATCAACAAACATGGTCGCCATTGCTAAAAATAGAACATAGGGGTCAAATGCAGTTTTTGGTTTATAACTTAAAAACCAAAGCATTTAGAGCAAATCTGACATGGGGTAATATTGTTTATCAGGTCAAGATCTATCTGCCCTGAAATTTTCAGATGAATCAGACAACCCGTTGTTGGGTTGCTGCCCCTGAATTGGTAATTTTAAAGCAATTTTACTGTTTTTGGTTATTATCTTGAATATTATTATAGATAGAGATAAACTGTAAACAGGAATAATGTTCAGCAAAGTAAGATTTACAAATAAGTCAACATGACGGAAATGGTCAGTTGACCCCTTTAGGAGTTATTGCCCTTTATAGTCAATTTTTAACCATTTTTCGTAAATCTTAGTAATCTTTTACAAAAATCTTCTCCTCTGAAACTACTGGGCCAAATACTTCCAAACTTTAACTGAATGTTTCTTAGGGTATCTAGTTTGTAAATTGTATCCGAAGTTGTGATCTATCAACAAACATGGTCGCCATTGCTAAAAATAGAACATAGGGGTCAAATGCAGTTTTTGGCTTATAACTCAAAAACCAAAGCATTTAGAGCAAATCTGACATGGGATAATATTGTTTATCAGGTCAAGATCTATCTGCCCTGAAATTTTCAGATGAATCAGACAACCTGTTGTTGGGTTACTGCCCCTGAATTGGTAATTTTAAAGAAATTTTGCTGTTTTTGGTTATTATCTTGAATATTTTTATAGATAGAGATAAACTGTAAACAGCAATAATGTTCAGCAAAGTAAGATTTACAAATAAGTCAACATGACGGAAATGGTCAGTTGACCCCTTTAGGAGTTATTGCCCTTTATAGTCAATTTTTAACCATTTTTCGTAAATCTTAGTAATCTTTTACAAAAATCTTCTCCTCTGAAACTACTGGGCCAAATACTTCCAAACTTTAACTGAATGTTTCTTAGGGTATCTAGTTTGTAAATTGTATCCAAAGTTATGATCTATCAACAAACATGGTCGCCATTGCTAAAAATAGAACATAGGGGTCAAATGCAGTTTTTGGCTTATAACTCAAAAACCAAAGCATTTAGAGCAAATCTGACGTGGGTATTATTGTTTATCAGGTCAAGATCTATCTGCCCTGAAATTTTCAGATGAATCAGACAACCTGTTGTTGGGTTGCTGCCCCTGAATTGATAATTTTAAGGAAATTTTGCTGTTTTTGTTTATTATCTTGAATATAATTATAGATAGAAATAAACTGTAAACAGCAATAATGTTCAGCAAAGTAAGATCTTCAATTAAGTCAATTTGACCAAAATTGTCAATTGACCCCTTAAGGAGTTATTGCCCTTTAAAGACTTTTTTCACAATTTGTTCATCATGTTAACTTACTTTAAAAAGTCTTCTCCTTTGAAACTGCTGTATCAATTTCAGCCAAACTTAGGCTAAATGAGTTTCAGAGTATCTAGTATAAATTTTATATTTTATTTCCTTGTATGTCAAGAAACATAGCTCCTATGGCTAAAATAGAACATAGGAGAAAATGATTTTTTTTTTTGGCTTTTGAAGAAAATAGGACGATCCAAAAAACATTTAAATAAATTGAAAAGCCAAAATAATCATTGATGAAAGATTTAACCAAAAGAATTAAGGTGAGCGATTCAGGCTCTTGAGAGCCTCTTGTTTTAAGTCCTTTCCAGGTGATTCTGCAGCAATTTAAATTCACCAAATTTGTCTGTTTACAATTTCATGTGAATAAATCGTTCACACAAAATATAATTACAAATTAACTGGTAAAAACGGATTGCCTTTGAAACAATTGGTTTGTTACATCCCTGGCAGTAGCTAATGGGGCTTTCAGGTTTATTTTTTTTTTCCATCATTAGTTATGTCCTGAAAAGTACCACAAAACTCAGATCAAGTTTGAATTTGGGTGGCGTCATTTTACCATTCTTGAGTTACGCTCATTTATAATGTTACATACCTTTGGGAGTTTGGGGACATCATTTTTGTTCCATGGACACATTCTCCATCTATTTTTTTATTTTTTCCGAGGATTCTTCAAAATCACTCTAATGCTCAATTTTATTGTTTTTGTATGAGAAAAGTGTATATTGATTAAGTTTACAAGAATGAGTTGTAGACTTTAATCAGCTGTTTGATGTCCAGTAAATTATCCTTTCCAGCATTTATTTAAACATAAGGTGAATGCTGGCTAATTACTTGATTTTACATTAATTTCCCAAGAGCAATATATCAATAGATGTGCAATCACCTTTATGCAATCCAATCTTGATATAGACAGTTTGTTTTTTAGGAAAAAGTATCGATCTATGTTCTATATATCTTGATATAAAAGAGTGCAATTGTTTTTGTCATCATTAATTATGTAAGAGTTAAAAGAATGAAAGGACAATATAAAGTTAAGATCAATATGGAAGATGAATTTTAATTGAATATTATATATAGTTATTATCACCAGACTAATTGTACAGACCAGATAATCCAGATTTATCATGCAAGGAACATACTAAATGTTCATGTTCTCAGATAGCACTGATGAAACAAGAGACATTATATTGATGTCAGATATTTTTATTCTCCGTACGTTTGATTTATTTGTTATATTGAGTCTTCAACATTATATATAGTGTTGGCATAGTGGACAGTGTTCATATATGATTTATTGGAGGCAAAAAATAATTTCTTTAGGTAAGTCTTGAATCGTTATTATCATTTTCTGATAAACATTCATTTTCCTTTTATATCAGTTGTTCATTTATTTCTAGGATGTTACTCAATTCTCAATATTGTTAACATTTATTTTTTCACGATATGACATTATGGAGGCAATGAAATCAGCTGTCAATATTTCCTTTCTGGAAACCTACATTCATGAGGTCAAATTTTGTATTCCTTGCAATTATAGTAGAAGGGCATTTTGTTTTTCTGTCTATTGGTCCGTGGCTTACCAGGTTAAAGTTTGGTTTTAATCAACTTGAAACTTAGTACTAAGGTTCTCTATAAAGCTAACTGTTTAATTCAGTTGCAGAAATATGGTTTTACCCTAGATTTTATGGTTCACTGAACATAGAAATGTAATAGTGTACAGCACGGTATCTTATGAAATATGAAGGCATATTTTTGATTTGTAAAGAATAACCCAAATTCAAATGTAAATTGCAATCTGTTATAAAAAGTTTATTATTGTAATTATAAATCAAACATTTTCTTTATATAAAATTAATTTATAAAAAAAGTTGTTAATATTAGATACAATTATATAAAACTGTTTATTTGAATTGCAATTCTGTATAAAAATTTGCTAATTTTAGTTAATATAAATGATAAATTGCCATCCATTAGTTGGCAGAATATTCTGTTTGACTTTATCACAGCATACAGAATGATGGATCATTTACCAAGCACTTTACAAAAACCTTGATAACCATTAGTTAAGAAGTAACTGCTGACTCGTTATTATTCATTCAACTGGTTTTATAAGGTGAACCAGAATTTTGAATGTCCAATTTCCTAAAGGTTTATATTCAGAATTAGTAGTGATCAAGAAATCATGTATCCAAAAAAAGACTTTTTCTCTACACTTTCCTGGTTATGTTTTTATCTGTTTTCACTCATAATTTATAGCACTGTAATAAAACTAAATCAGTGAAAGTCTGAGTGACCATTTTGTCTTCAGTTTCTAGATATGAAAATAAGGAGATCATTATATTTTAAAGTACATTCTGAAGAGTATTCCCATCATAACAATGGCATTGTGGATGATTGTACTGTTCTAAAATACAATAATAAGTGATGGATATCTTTATTTTACTGCTCATAATGTATTTGTTCATTCTATTAGAAAATGAAATGAAAATAAAAGATGTCATAAATAAAAATCTATCACTATTTAAACCTGCACACAAGATTTATGTTTTAATTGTAACATGTAAATAATGTGCAGTTGTATAAGATTGTATAAGATTAACAGAAATCCATCATGTTTTATTGTTTGTTGCAAGTAAATGCTACAAATTTATAAAATTAGTTCTTTTGTTGTTGAATTTTTTTCTGTTGTATATATTACACAAGATTGTCTTGTATATTTCATAAACAACAGTTACTGTACAATTTAAGACTGCACCCCAACCCCCTGCCAAAAAATAAAAATAAAACTATCAGAAGTGGTATACAGGTTTGAACCACAATTTGCATACACTTTGCATGGAATATTGCAATTATCTAATTAGATAGAGCATAGTATGTCTTTGACAATATAATTTAATTTTGGACGTAACACGCCATCGGATTGGCTGACATTGTTTTGTTTATCAGCTCATAGATTAATTTTGTCATGTGACCCTGACGCCATCAAACATTTTTTCGAGATTTACTACCTTTTAAAATATTTTTTCTGCCTATTCAAAATAACATAGAAAATGTGATGCACACTATAGAATAACCTGCGTAGCAGGTTATTAAGTGTGTTATTTCTTCAGAGAAAGAAAAAATAATATAGTAATTTTTTAAATAACAAATTCAGATAATAATATCCAAAAAAATCACCCACACTGTTTACAATTAAAGGTATGGTAAAAAAGAGTGACAGATTTTATTTATTTAGGCCACACCAATTTAATTTCTTGTTCTTTTTGGACTCCAAAATTTGGGGCAAGCGAGCGATTTGAAAATTTTTAAATAAATATTTAATTTGCAAATTTTTGAGGCAAAGCTTGAAAAGTAAAGGCGATCGAGCGATTATATTTTTTTTTGTTAACATAAAATAGTAGGTTTTGACAATAATCAAACTTGATTTATAAATTGTACTTTGACATTTCTTTAATTTCTGAAGTATTTTTTCCATGTTCACCAAGAAATAATTAAATCTGGTCTATGTAAGTGTGACTGACATTGAGACAATTCTCCATCCAAGTCATAATCAGTTTGGGGGCAACCCCTTAATGTTATAAATATCCCTTTTACATGTTTTATGAGGATCAATATAAGTTATAATATATTTGTTTGGACAAAAGGGCTCATATTTTCTCAAAGAACTATATATCTATCTAGTATTAAATGGTCAAAACATGTCCAAGAATTTTGTAATATTCCTGGACTTTAACCATGTTAAATTAACACATTTACTTTAACAGTTTAATATTATGCAAAATAAGTGGACCCCTCTTTTAGAAAAAGTTGTTTAAAATATGATGTAACTCTCCTCTTTTGGGTACAAAATTTAAAGTTTTCAAAGGTTTTGTATAGAAGAACTATACAAATCCTTGGTATTTCTATTTTCTTTTCTACATCAGTAAAATGACCCCTTGTCTGAGGGAGGGTTGTTCTCAACCTGACAATAACAAACACAGGTCAAAGTACGGCCTTTTACACAGGGCTTTGATACAGATCAAACAGCAAGCTATAAAGGATCCCAAAATTATTAGCGTACACAATTTGAACAGGAAAACCAACGATCTAATTTATATATATCCAAACGGGAAAATACCAATGAACAACATCAACAAACGATAACTGCTGAACGACAGGCCCCTGGATCAATCAGGACAGGTGCATAAACATGCAGCGGCTATAGATAGTTTTGTTTTGCCAGCATATAATATAATTGCAGTTGAAGGCAAATCCTTCAAAAGTTCTTTGTACTTTATTCTAACAACGAACATTTTTTGATAGGGAATATAAGTCAGGGGGAAAGAAACCAATGTTGATATCTTTTTATAATATTTACAAAAAAGAACGGTGCGGGAAATAGACATGATTACATTTCCAGATGCGGGAAGCAGTAAATAAAAAAAAAATTTAAAAAATATTTTGAAAAAAATAGGTGCAGACGGGTCCGTCGAACAAGGAATCAAATTGGTGTGGCCTTAGAGTATTTTTATTTTTATTTGCCTTTTGTCATTTCTTAAAAGCTTCAAATAACTGCGTAGATTTGTAGGAACTCTGGGCATTGCTTGAATGAGATTCTTTAAATAATACGCTTAAGGATGTTTGCTTGTCATGTTTTGGAATTTTTGTCAGATTTTTTCGAAATTCCTCTGGTTTTATCCATTTGAATGCCTTAAAAAATTTTGCCCATGAACCCCCATTTTTCTTTTTATTTATCTTTTACATGTATAATTATAAGTCATTTGTAAAAGTCTTATAAAATCTTTTTTTTTTTTAATAGTTTTTAAGAGCTTTAACTGGTCAATGATAAAGCTATGAAAAATCAAGAGAGAACATTTTCCCGCCATAATTCCAATGGCTAATATCTCTAAAACAAGCACATTGACTCCTATTTTTTTTGTTGCTTTTTTGATTCCTCAATTAAATCCCTATCAATATAAACTAGTTTTGTGGAAAGTTATTTATTTTGAAACTGAGCAGCAGACATCCTTAAGCCAGATGAAGAAACACTAAAATGGGATTAATAAATGCTAAAATGGAGATTTTTGAGATTTATTATTGTTAGATTTCATCCTTTTTCTTCGATTTTACAACAAACAGCTACATAATACAATGTAAAGCCATCTAACTTATGAAATTTTTCTGTTAATTTACCATAATATTACATTTATTTCAAGGATAATTGTTATAGCTGAAAGGTTCTTGAATTCATCCCTATAGTTGCAAACTTCCACATCATTTGATCCCCGAATGACATTTGTCACATATGCAATCATGCCACATCTTATATTATATTCAATTTTAAAATCTTAAAAGTCAGTCTTTATCCATACTGCAGTTATATGATTACCATGGCTGCACTTTTGATACCCATTGCAACTGTTTGCTGTTTCATTATAACAACAGTCTTAAAAAACAACTTCAGAATCTGTGATATTTGAAAATTAAATTGCATGTCCCAGTTGCATTAAAAAGAATTAAAAAAACTATTATTCATAACACTTAAAAGAGTATTATGAACTTTTTATTTAATCAATAAGTTTGAATATAAACATGAATGTCCTTGACATTGGTTGAATAAAACATGTTTTTTTTTACTCATCCTTAGGGAGAACTGCAATATAACTTAAAGCTTCTGAGATACTGACATCTTTCTAGGTTTTATGTATATTACAGATATATAAACACCTGCTCTGTAAAGCATAGATATTGATTGTTTATACCTGAGATACAGGTGTGAAGGAACCCATTATCTATCAATCAGCCTAGAATTTGTTTTGGTCGATTTCCAATAATCTACATGATAATTTTCTGGCTAAGAAAATGGAGAGTTGTAAGAAAAGCAACAATAAATCATAACCAATACAGGAAGAATGCTTTAATGGAGAATGTGATAATGTTACTTTATTGTCTGTGACTATATTTCTGATGAAACACTTGCATGAAAAATATAGACAGTGGCAGATCAAGAAGGAGAGGGAAAGGGAGGGGGGGGGGGGGGGTTATTGTTGGATGATCAATGCATTTAAATGGGGACAAAAACTTTGGAACACCCTTATTTGACTAATATTATCTGATTACAATGGTGGAAATCAAAGGTCAAAGTTAACACTTGTAACCATATAGATAACTTTCATATTGGTGTGTTTTCCTTTTATGTTTCTTATGTAACAATGCTTATTTTATAACCTCATACAATTACAGTAAAAGATAGTTAAAAGATGTTATATACACTGATTGACCTTGGCACTAACTCCTAAGACAAATTTACTATCTCAATGACAGTATATCCTATATCTTGTATTTATTCACACAGGTAGGTATATGCATTGGTAGGTTCCTAGGAATTCTCTTCTTTGTGGTATACTAAGTATCTCTTTAATATGTATGGATTTTACAGGTTCAATATGCTCAATTTTTATCCCTATGTTGTCCTCATGTCTGAGCCCGTTTCAGAAAATTGTTGGAATATGCTGTTTTGTTCTGATGACATTCATAGGCATTCTGCTTCATATATGTTTTTGTCAAATTATAGATAGGAATGTTGTATCTATACAATGTTTTATTGATGTACATATTTGTCTGTATAAACATGACATTGTTTAGAATTGCAATGTCAGTCAGATTAATTGATTTCTTTATATTGACCTTGTAGTTGTATAAAAAGCATTACTATGGTATTAAGTTTACAGCATATATCTGCTGGTCAGTATCAGATTAATATATTTTGTCATATACAAGTATACTGTTGCCGAACAATAACATAGGTTACTTTGTTTTCTGTGGAAGGTTGTTTTCTGTGAGAAATTCAAGCATTTTGTATCATTACTAAACTTGCTCAATCAAACATGGCAATAAAAGGCAGACACATTTTTTTAGTCTCAAATGGTATTAAAAATACCTCTAAATACTCACGGGTTGACACAGATACATGTTACTTTTTTATTGCACTAGACCAAACTAGATTCTTATTCCTTACAAGTTTGTGTCTTGTTTTGACGAAACAAGATGGTAAAACTAAAGCATGCTGTTTCTTGCAGCAACTTCAACAATATATAATTATGTGGTTATGTAAATTTATTGGGAGCTTCTTAAGCGGAAGGCCTATGCTATTTTATATGCAGTTGTATTAACATGGGCACATTTCATTACAATGGTCATTATTTGGTCTAAATGTCCCCTCGGTCATGTGGTCAGTTCTCTCACTCATGGTCTATTGCATATTTTAGATTTGGTTCAGTTTAGAATAAAACCACTTATTATAAGTCAATTGTATTTTTTAGGCAGTTGTTTAAGCATTATCATTTCTTTTTTTTAACATAGATTTTTAAGCTCTTCAATTTCAATCATGGTTCATTGACTTTGAAGGGTTTCATAGTTGACAATTTAAACCCATTTTAATTTCAACATTTGCATTACAGGCCAGACACATCTCTGTGTCAACAATTTATTCTTGATTTCTATCCAAACACTTAAGTTCAGCATTTATGTGAATCCATCTATACCAGACTAACATGTTAGTTTTACATGAATTTTGTTTAGCATTAATTGAGACAAGACAGCCTTTATCTTAGGAACAGTATCTCATTTTATGACACTGGTTTGATTCTATGCCAGAACCTCTGTCCTTTTTACACCAGAAGTGTAATCCTTTATACCGTATTTATTCTATTTAAAGCCCCCCTTCTAATTAACACCCCCTACCGAAAATAGTGTGTTCAGAACTTTTGACTTTTAATAAACGCCCCCATTTTTCTTCATTTCCAATGACAAAGACGAGTTTGACGGGAAATTTATCGTTTGGATTAGCTTCCTCTTGTTCACATCTTAGTTTGTCGCCGATTGCATAACTCCAGATACTTTTGTATACATGATAACCCCTAATTCAGTTGTTGAAATTATGTTCCATTGATGTTGACGCTTGTTCATTCGAAAATTTTAACAAATTATTAGATGAGGTCACATTACCGATAAACGTTATTTATAGATTATGGAGACAATAAGAAAAATGTGTATGTTACTACAGTCTGTTTCAACAAAATTCAGGTAAAGGTCAATGAAGTAAGGTATGAAATTCGTTTCTCTAATTGACGCCCCCCCTTTCGGAAATTGTCTTCGCCTCCGGGGAGTTTATTAGAATAAATACGGTATATGCAAAAAATGAAAGTTTTGGCTTAAAAACCAAACAAGACATGATTTAATGATTTTTTTCCCATAGAATCAACAGTGATATACTATTACTTGAGATGGCATTAATGTTAATATAGCAATGATTTTTTGTTCATAATTAGAAAATCAAAACACAATTACAACAAAATGCAAATTTATAGTGGATTAAAAATTCCTCGAGATTTTTTTTTTTAAAGCTGCATGGGCCTCATTCGGGAACCAATAAACATTGAGAAAAATTTGTTGATTTTCTAAAAATTGGATTGAAAAAATATTGAGAGAAAGTTTCAAAATAGTAGATCAAAAAGGTAAAACATCAAACAACTTTAACATGAATATTCAGTACTACATGTAAATTAAATAGTGATTTTTTGGTCACTCAAAGTCTGGCCTCTGTTAAGTAAGAGAACCATTATATTCTTTTCTTATTATATCAGACATATTGAGTAGAGTTATAACAGATACTTTATATTAAATTTCAGCTTTAAATTAACTTGGTTCAAACAGTGGTCTATATGTACATATTTTGCACTCTCTCTGTACCTATGTATCTGCAATGGTTATGAGAATAAAGATGATGATGAGTAAACTATTACTATATACTTGATTGAAAGTGTGGAAGTTGTCCAGAAAATTTATTTTAAAGTGACACTACATTTATCTTTTATAAATAGATAAATGTAAGGTTGTTTTACTGAATTATTCAGTCTGTATGCTGTTGTTAAATTTAATCTCAGTTTTCTTTGGTGCTTAGTAAAAATGTTCACATTGATTCACAAGTAATTTAAGGGATAAAATTGATTTTTTTTCTTATGCATGCCTTAAAAAAATACTGAAAATACGTGTTAATAATTTAAATGTGACGCGATGGCTAGAAAAATAAGAATAACATTCACAATGCAGAAATTGATGATAAAGTTATTTTCAATTTAGTTAGATTGGCAAGTTGAATTTCCTGTTTCAATCTGCTGGAGTTTTAAATGTCATTACGGTAATTCTAATAACTCAATGGAGAATTCTAGTTTTAAGTCATATAGGAAATGCCTTTTTTTTACTTTTTAAATTTTATATATGACTGATTTTATTTTTGGTACATTGGATTATATTGATTCTCTAAAGATTTACAGATAAATTTAGCCTATGAGAAATAAACCATTTAATGATGTTGGGGACAGTACTAGTGCCTAAGAGGATTTTTTTCTGGATTTATCCTTTATTATTATCTCTTGCTTACTGCATGCTAAGTTTTTTCGTGGTGGCTATGGGAAAATGTAATCTTACTTTTGCACAAATTTGTATCCTCAACTGTCTTGCATTATATATGTTGCAGAATATTCATTTTCATCCTATCTTGAGCAAAATTATTTATTTTCAGTACTTATCAATTAATTCATTTTCAAAATATCCGGCCACCCCCAGATCATGTTAAAAAAAATGCAGAACATTAAATAAGTGTAAATAAACATGCAATAAATGTAAGGTTTGTTATTGTTTTTGTTTGATATTGTCACAACATTTGATTGTTTTCATTGAAAGCATCATTAAAATCATGATGATATTTCTAAACATGCATGTCATTAGCTGAAGTAAAATTTTATTACATATTGAAGATGTGGAAACAAATTTGAATTTCCTAAAGATCTGAGTTATTGGAATAGAAAAGCTAAGGATGTTTTGTCAAAATATATTAACTGGTAAGATATTGTTTGATTATAGTTATATTTAGAATACTCAGACATCTCAACAGAACAATATTACTTTTCACTTGTAGCATTCTTGGAAGATAATAAGAGTCAAATAACTAACAGTTTACATTGAAATGGAATGGAACGTAGTAGAAGTATATAATATACACTCACCCAGTATATATATTACAAATATTTGGCTAGTAGAAGTACCATATATACTTGACCAGTTGGTATATATCACATACTTGTCCAGTATGAAGTACATCACATATACTTGACTAGTAAAGGTTACTATATATACTAATCAGTGGAAGATCTAGAAATTTTCCTAAATGGGTCCCACTGACTGCCTATTATGGGGCCAACTCTGGTCATGCTTCAGTGATTCCCTATAAAATCAACCAATTTTTTCTACGATAAGGGGGGCCCCCTCTAAATCAGCCTTTGCTTATATACAGAATGTTTATCATATATATACTTGTCTAGTATGTATATCACATACATATTTGTTAAGTATGTATATCACATACATAGTTGTCCAGTATGTATGTCACATACACATTTGTTCAGTATGTATATCACATACATATTTGTTCAGTATGTATATCACATATATATTTGTTAAGTATGTATATCACATACATATTTGGTCAGTATGTATATCACATACATATTTGTTCAGTATGCATGTCACATACATACTTGTCCAGTATGTATATCACATACATATTTGTCCAGTATGTATGTCACATACATATTTGTTCAGTATGTATGTCACATACATATTTGTCCAGTATGTATGTCACATACATATTTGTTCAGTATGTATGTCACATACATATTTGTCCAGTATGTATGTCACATACATATTTGTTCAGTATGTATGTCACATACATATTTGTTCAGTATGTATATCACATATATATTTGTTAAGTATGTATATCACATACATATTTGGTCAGTATGTATATCACATACATATTTGTTCAGTATGCATGTCACATACATACTTGTCCAGTATGTATATCACATACATATTTGTCCAGTATGTATATCACATACATATTTGTCCAGTATGTATGTCACATACATATTTGTTCAGTATGTATGTCACATACATATTTGTCCAGTATGTATGTCACATACATATTTGTTCAATATGTATGTCACATACATATTTGTTCAGTATGTATATCACATACATATTTGTTCAGTATGTATGTCACATACATATTTGTCCAGTATGTATATCACATACATATTTGTCCAGTATGTATATCACATACATATTTGTTCAGTATGTATATCACATACATATTTATTCAGTATGTATATCACATACATATTTGTCCAGTATGTATATCACATATATATTTGTCCAGTATGTATGTCACATACATATTTGTCCAGTATGTATGTCACATACATATTTGTCCAGTATGTATATTACATACATATTTGTTAAGTATGTATATCACATACATATTTGTCCAGTATGTATGTCACATACATATTTGTCCAGTATGTATATCACAGACATATTTGTTCAGTATGTATATCACATACATACATATTTGTCCAGTATGTATATCACATACATATTTGTCCAGTATGTATATCACATACATATTTGTCCAGTATGTATATCACATATATATTTGTCCAGTATGTATGTCACATACATATTTGTCCAGTATGTATGTCACATACATATTTGTTCAGTATGTATGTCACATACATATTTGTCCAGTATGTTTATCACATACATATTTGTCCAGTATGTATATCACATACATATTTGTTCAGTATGTATATCACATACATATTTGTTCAGTATGTATGTCACATACATATTTGTTCTGTATGTATGTCACATACATATTTGTTCTGTATGTATGTCACATATATATTTGTTCAGTATGTATATCACATACATATTTGTCCAGTATGTATATCACATACATATTTGTTCAGTATGTATGTCACATACATATTTGTCCAGTATGTATATCACATACATATTTGTCCAGTATGTATGTCACATACATATTTGTCCAGTATGTATGTCACATACATATTTGTTCAGTATGTATGTCACATACATATTTGTCCAGTATGTATATCACATACATATTTGTCCAGTATGTATATTACATACATATTTGTCCAGTATGTATGTCACATACATATTTGTCCAGTATGTATATCACATACATATTTGTCCAGTATGTATATCACATACATATTTGTCCAGTATGTATATCACATACATATTTGTCCAGTATGTATATCACATACATATTTGTCCAGTATGTATCGATATCACACAAATATTTGTTCAGTATGTATATCACATATACTTGACTAGTACAAGTACCATATATACTTTCACAGAAGTATTACCACATATACTTGCCCAGCAGAAGAATGACATACATAGTTGCCTAGTAGAAGTACCATATTTGATTGCCTGTAAAAGTAATTAGTATCATATATAAGCTTGTCCATTATCGTTTTTTGCTCACCTGAATTTAAAGAAAGTTTTTGCCACCACTCAGGTCCTCCTTGTCATCAGATTTGTTTAGTCGTCTACTCTGAAAATAAATGTTTAAAGTTACCAAAGTTTCCCTTAAAACTTTTAGGGGAATTTAGTTTGAAACTGATATCCAAAGATTCATTCCATAAAATAACATGGCCAAGGTTGCTAAAATAGAACATAGATGTAAAACTGCAGTTCTGTTGACATATATTTCATAAAAATTAAAGCAGGTATAGCAAAACAGTTGTGATAGAAATGATGAGCAGGTAAGACTTTTTCTCTTGTGAAACCAGACAGATTATTTAGAAGTAGTTAAGGTTTTTTCCCCTTGGACAGATAAAATATGAGTATTTAAGAGGGGGACATTGGAACTCTGTTTTTTTTTTTTTTTTGAAATACTTCATTGGAAAATTCAGTTGTGCATGCATTTTTTTATTTAAAAGATTTATGAAAATAAGATTATTTCTTTGGACATGTTGGAGATACTGCCCTTTGTGATTTTATTATGACTTAGACAGGAAGAAAAAAAAAATAATAAATTGCTCAATTATTTACATAGCATAACTAATTTATTAAACTTCTTTTATTGAAAAAATGTTCTCTACTGTTCTTCTCATGATTATGTTTTAAGTTAAAATTTCCTTGTGTTTTGTTTTTTAATGATTAAGTAGATATTGAGAAGCCTTTGTTTGAAATACGGAAGTTTCTTCCTTTTTTTCTACATAGAAAAAAATCAATTATTTGTAATAGCTTAAACAATACTAAAGTTGCATGTGTTGGTAAAATATTTTACAAATCATAGGGAAATTAATCTACAGACAAAAACTAAATGACATTCATGATAATGTGTCAACTTATTTGGAAAAGTACAGCTGAGCAAGATAGTTAGTACTATGGAGGTGTATTTGATTGACTTATGACTTAAATTTAAGTTGTGAAATGACTTCTGACTGAAATAAGGGTAACTTATTATACAGAAGTGGGATGTTTTACTCAAATTGATCTTCATGTTTTTGTGATGACATATTGTGTAATGATTTCCTGATATAGAAATGTGGTTGAAGCAGATTTTTGTAATTATCAGACGCGCAATTAGACGGTCTAGCAATGTCAGTTATCAGTATCGACACATAATCACTTCCGATTATTATTGCCTATTTTTTTCTGAACTTTGATTGACATATTATGTGATTTAAGTATTCGCTAGTGGAGTGCAGCTATACAGAAGTTATGTACAGTGCAACTTTGACTGCAATATCCGTTTGTAGATGACTTTTTGATCATTTCTGCATTGGTGGATTTTGATGTTCAGGATACATTTTGTGATTTGTGTTGTAGCTAATCTGTTATACTTTATTATCCTTACACATCAAATTCATTAATTGGAAATCAAAATGACTGGCATTTTTTGCTATTTGATATTATTAAATTGTGTCTTTAGACATGTAGTCTGAAATGGAATACTTAAGATACTTTTTAAAAACAGATCTTAAATCTAATGATGCGGGGTGACACAAACAGTATTATAAATTGACCTTAAAATTCTCAAAAACTGCAAGATAGTGTTTCAAAAGATAGAAATGTCTTCTTCTGAAGAATAAATTTCTTTATTATATTGAGAACTTTGATGAAGCCTATTTTCTATATACAGTATTCATCCTAATAAATTATTTTGATTCTTTTTCAGGATGTTTATATAGAAGAGGATAAAATATTTTCTACAGAAAACCTCACAGTTATTACTGCAAAGCATATGCTTACTGACATGATAACTAATGGAACCAGCATATTAGTAGTTTAATGTTTCCTGAATGTCAAGAAAAGTAACATCCAAGGTCAAACACCTGTATCTAGTTCAGTCAGAAGACAATGTAACTATTCTACCCAACTTTGTCAGATTACATTCTGATTGAGATTAAATGGAAGAGATTATTACATGTTACAAACCATTTGCTCTCTTTGATTGGATGCCAGAACAATGTCATAAAATTATTTACAAGTTTTGATTGTTTGTGAGGAAGAAGTATGAAATTTTTTTGTCTTTTGATACTACTGTGTTGTGACCATGCTGCCACCGCAGTTGTCCACACAACACTCAATCAAAACAATGACACAAAGTCTAATGGTCACATGGTTTATGATCCTCATAATCAAACATCGGACAACAGAAGTCATGAGCATGGAAATAAAACAGGCCACAAGGACTCGCACACAGGGCATGGGGCAGGACATGGAATACATCTATTCAGTATAAATTACGACCATGTGGCACAGCCATTGTTGATAACTGTTTTTCTGTTTGCTGCAGGAATATCTAAGTTAGGCAAGTATGAATAGATTGTTAAGAATTCATTTTCTGAAAGAAGAGTAGTATTTCCTGGTACATTTTCTCAACTCATGTGGGTAGCTTTGCCATTGTGGAAGCAAATATGCATATCTTTTCCCTCATCGTAAACACAAGTAGGTTAAATTTGCCAATGTCTTAATATGTGTGGGTAACTTTGTAATTGCCATAAAAACACATGTGAATAACTTTGCCACAAGTCTTAATTCAAGTGAGTTAACTCTGTTATTTCTTAATACAGGATATTAATTTTTGCTATAGTCTAAACACATGCGGGTAAAATCGCCCAAACCTCAAAACAGGTGAATAACTTTGTCATTGATAGCTTTGACACTGTCTTTACATATTGCCATTGTCCTTACATACATTGATAGCTTTGACACTGTCTTTACATATTGCCATTGTCCTTACATACATTGATAGCTTTGACACTGTCTTTACATATTGCCATTGTCCTTACATACATTGATAGCTTTGACACTGTCTTTACATATTGCCATTGTCCTTACATACATTGATAGCTTTGACACTGTCTTTACATATTGCCATTGTCCTTACATACATTGATAGCTTTGACACTGTCTTTACATATTGCCATTGTCCTTACATACATTGATAGCTTTGACACTGTCTTTACATATTGCCATTGTCCTTACATACATTGATAGCTTTGACACTGTCTTTACATATTGCCATTGTCCTTACATACATTGATAGCTTTGACACTGTCTTTACATATTGCCATTGTCCTTACATACATTGATAGCTTTGACACTGTCTTTACATATTGCCATTGTCCTTACATACATTGATAGCTTTGACACTGTCTTTACATATTGCCATTGTCCTTACATACATTGATAGCTTTGACACTGTCTTTACATATTGCCATTGTCTTATCACATGTGGATACTTTCTCTATTGATTTATAACACCTAAAGGTAACTTTGCCATAATCTCAACACATTTGAATAACTTTAGCAGCATCCAAGAAAATTGGTATCTACAAAAATAATTAGATCCACAGTATTTGCCACTTTGGAACCAATGTTTAATGTTTGAATCCTCACATAAACAACGAAGTGTGTATAAATTTTATAAAGGGATACATATTTAGTATTTTTTTCTGACTACATTATTACATCCTAGCTTGGAATGTCCATATATCTTCTTGAAACAACTATGAAAAAGACAAAAAAAATAGTAAATAACTGCTGTTCGAAATATTAGAAGATTCCATAATTACTATAGTCTAGGAATACTATTCTAAAAAAATAAGAGTTGGCAGTTATAGAGGTTACTTATTTTATGTGCCTGTCCTAACACAGGAACAGTGTCTGTGGTTGTCTAATGTCTTAAGGTGATTTTTCTCTTTACAGTATTTTATGTTGATCTTCAATTTGTTAACATTATTCTCTATTTTTCTAGCCTCAGAGCTTTTCAGAGCTTGACACATGGTAAAAACACTTGTCTATTGTAAAACATTATAGTTTGCTTCACAATATGTTTTCCTCTTTAGAGTTGCTACATGTATATCAATGACAACATTAGCCAACATTAACAAATACTCTGTATTTTGAAATATGATCTTCAGTGTTTAGTGTTATTTATCACTGTGAAAACCCTTGGCTGTTTGTGTTTGTCAAACAAAAGTATAGCTCTTATTCCATTAAATGTATTGCTCTTCAGCAGAAATATCAAGTGTCCTCCATAGACAAAAGGAAAATTGATATGTTGTTGAGATGTGCTTGGTAATAGGATGTAATCAGAAAGCTTTTCTTATCGTACTGCTACAATTTCCATAGCATGAATTTGATTTCAAGCCTCCTACAGCAAATTCAGAACAATTTATTCACATTACGATAAAAGTGAAATAATCAGGCTTACAGAAAAATGTATTTATACAGTACAGATTAGACAGATGGAGATTTATTTATATTAATGACCAAAGTATAAGTATTTTAGCACCACCAGGAAAGGAAAAAATTAACAGTTATATACAATACATAAATATTCATGAAAAAGTTCTGTAAATTATACAGATATTACTTTACTAAGCTGTACTTGAGGGAATTCACAAGACAAATTTTATTGTTTGACAGCAATTTTCCTTTAGCAGTTCATATTATGACAAATGCATATAAATTTTTCTGAAGAATAACACCGGATTTTTTTTAATGATTATGGTTTTTTTTCATTTCCTAAATACACTTAACCCTTAAAACAGAGTTATTTTGGGGGTATTTAAGATTCACCAATATAAATAAAACTAGTATTAATCTTTTTAAGTGTTAAACATGTTAAAAGGGAGATAATTGACTTAATTCCTTCTTTATTGCAAACATGTGGTAATATAGTCTATCACAAGCACAACTCCTCCTAAACATCTGGGTAAATATTGACGAAACTGTACATAATTTTTTTTTTCTATTGATAATATACTATTCCTTTTTGACTCATTTTAATGTCCATCATTGTTTATATAACAGCTTCTCTATTGAAGTGTTTTAAACTTTGCCCAATATAAGATTGTTATATGCAGATGTTCCTGTCCATTGAGGCTTGCTTAGTGAACAGTAAATTATTGTTTGCTCGAATATAGATGATAGAATGCCAGCTGAGGTCCACCTTCAGGTGCAGGATTTTCTTGCTGCATTGAAGACCTATTTGTGGCCTTTGGCTATTATTTGCTCTTTGGTCGGGTTGTTGTCTCTTTGACATATTCCTCATTTCCATTCTCAACTTCATAGCTTATAGTTGTGACCTTTAGTTGCTTACATCTATGTCAATTGGTCTCTGGTGGACAATTGTTCCATTGGCAATCATATCACATTTCCTTGCTTTTATATAGTTCCAGAGTCAAATTGATTACAAGATGGAATGTACTTTTAAAAATGTCTGTTTTTTCAGAAATGAGAAGTAATGTTTTGAGATGTACTTTTATTATTTCAGGTTTTCACCATGCTGATTTCCTGTCATCAAGGGTACCAGAATCATGGTAGGTTTTCATAACTTTCATGGATTATCAACACCTGTTAAAAGTTCAATAAATAAAATGAAATAGTTTTTGTATTTTTTAAGATTGATTGATTGGTGTTTAATGCCACTTTCAGCATTATTGGCTATGTTGTGGTAGTAGGTTTTTATTGATGGAAGAATTTGAGTGCCCAGAGAGAGCCATAGACTTTTGTTATAAAAAATCAATACTGGACAAGTACTGAAAGTGGTGTTAAACACCCAACAGTTATAAAGGAAGATGTTGACATCTGTATCATAGAGAGTTATTATTTTACTGTTTTAAGATTATAAAAAAAGATTATAAAAATGAGTTTTTAATGGTAATAAAAATGACAGAACAAGATTATCTAGCATGGTATTGATTAACATGAAACTTTATTGGACAATCACAGCATTATTGCTGTTACTTTTTAATCTATAAGTCAGGATAACATATAAAATCAACATAAATAAAGCATTCAACTGCTGTGAAATTCTTTAATTTTAACAATTTTATGTTGTTTCAGAGAAAGTTTATCTTGCTTGTTAGAAATGTTTATGTCTTAATTAGAAAAGATTGGTAATACAAAAGATGTATCTTCACTGATTAAAAAAAAACTTCAGTAATTTGATTTGCCATAAATTGTGAATTCTATTAACATGAATTTTCTAAGCTCCTTGCTTTCTTTTGGCTAACCTTGTCAAACTGAGGGTTATTGTAAAGTTTTATACATTCAAATGTTGCAGAAACAAATCTTCTCTGAACCAAACATTTTCATCCTTGACCTATGAAAGCCCATAAATTAACTTAAAGGTAATGCTGGCACTTTTTCATCCTTGACCTAGGAAGGCCCATGACTTAAAGGTTAATGTTGGAACATTTTCATCCTTGACCTATGAAAGCCCATGATTTAAACAAAGGTTAATGCTGGAACATTGTCATCCTTAACCTATGAGAGCCCATGACTTAAACAAAGATTAATGCTGGAACATTTTCATCCTTGACCTATGAGAGCCCATAACTTAAACAAAGGTTAATGCAGGAACATTTTCATCCTTGACCTATGAGAGCCCATAACTTAAACAAAGGTTAATGCAGGAACATTTTCATCCTTGACCTATGAGAGCCCATAACTTAAACAAAGGTTAATGCAGGAACATTTTCTTCCTTAACCTTTGAGAGCCCATAACTTAAACAAAGGTTAATGCTGGAACATTTTCATCCTTGACCTATGAGAGCCCATGACTTAAACAAAGGTTAATGCTGGAACATTTTCATCCTTAACCTATGAGAGCCCATGACTTAAACAAAGGTTAATGCTGGAACATTTTCATCCTTGACCTATGAGAGCCCATGACTTAAACAAAGATTAATACTGGAACATTTTCATTCTTGACCTATGAGAGCCCATGACTTAAACAAAGATTAATGCTGGAACATTTTCATCCTTGACCTATGAGAGCTCATAACTTAAAAAAAGATTAATGCTGGAACATTTTCATCCTTGACCTATGAGAGCCTATAACTTAAACAAAGGTTAATGCTGAAACATTTTCATCCTTGACCTATGGGAGCCTATGACTTAAAAAAAGGTTAATACTGGAACATTTTCATCCTTGACCTATGAGAGCCCAGTACTTAAGCAAAGGTTAATTCTGGGACATTTTCATCCTTGACCTATGAGAGCCCAGTACTTAAGCAAAGGTTAATTCTGGAACATTTTCATCCTTGACCTATGAGAGCCCATAACTTAAACAAAGGTTATTGCTGTAACATTTTCATCCTTGACCTATGACAGCCTATGTTTTACACAATGTATTAGATGCATGACCTTAGAAGTAAGATACTGTGTGGTCTAGGTATCAGATACATCAAAGGTGACACTATTCTCTATTTATAAGAAAATATCTAATAAGACTTAAAAATAAATGCAACTTTGATGCAGTTTCAATGTTAATTTACAAGAATCTGCACTTAGAGAATATTCAGTTTTAGATTAATAACATAACAGCAACTTATTATGAGATCAAAGGTTTACCTGTATTATTTTACATATAAATTAGTATTTGATACTTTAGTTTTTATTTTGATAAATAATGAATACCGGTAAGTCATTATATGTAATCAGAATTAAAAGCGTCAAAGGTTATTCTGGTTTTAGTGTATATTACAAATATTAAAAAATACTCAATTCTTCCATAAATTGAATTACAGTTTATGTTATGCAGTCCAAATGAGAAATTTATAACCAATATCCTGCAAATAAACTTACTGAACTTCTCATAATATCACTAAAATGAGGAAAAGTAAAAAACAGGTTTCTTAAAACAGAGTTAATGGGGTTCAGAAATCATTATATTAAAAGAATGTATAGAACCAGTCAGATATGAAGTAAATGTAAAATTTATATTCAGTCTAGACTAAGATGAACTGTTTCTGTATGGAAATGAAATTGAAACATTAATAACTGTCCTATGGAAAACAGTTTTTGTCAACAAAATTATTAACACTGATTTGATGTTTGAACAAACCAAATTCTGTTAACATTGGTACCAGTGGTATAATAAGTATGTTTCTTTATAGGACTCTCTGGACTAAATAACTTACTATAAATATATATAATTGTTATAAAGGGAGATTTATTAGTCTAAAAACATTAATGTCCTGATGAAAGATAGCTGGATTGAAAGTGTTGAGAACAAAAAGAGAAAATATCCAATATATAATACTCATTTATAAATCAAGAAATAAATTTGTGTTCAACTTCTAGGGATGTCATTTCAACAATTATTTTTTCTGCTTGGATTGTAGGTACACTTTATTATACATTGTTCTCCTAACCCAAAGTGCATCTGACACACTCAAGGTCATAGGCAGAAACTGAAGTGTAACAAAAACGAAATGTATCTTCCTGGGGGCCAATATGTCTTTTGTGTATTAAATCTATGAATGACCAAACATAGGAATTTCACATAGTAACTTCAAAACTGTCCCCTAGGTTTTCCATGTAACCCAAGGTTTCATGTTTAAGGTCATTGAAGTCACGTCAGAGCTAAATCCAGATTTTTTTGGGGATTCATTAAATCTGAAAAAGGAGGATATTGTTTCTTTTTAAAGCTGTTGTTTAATATTGATTCCTCATAAATACAACCTTTTGTGATCAGTTGAATAGAAATATCCATCATAATCCATAAGAACAACATATTTGTTGGCTTCTTTGAAATTGATGGAAATCCTATGAATCTCTCTACAAGGTTGCAACAGTAAAATCATTTCTTCCAAGTTTTTCATTAGAGTAGATTTCACTAAAAGTACAGTATTTGATTTCAATGCTCTTGGATGTGGTTATACCTGTTCAATATTATAACCTAAACCAACAAGTGCAAAAGCAGGTCAAGTCACCTCTTGACCCTGTGAATCTTTCATCAAAGAGATTATAAAAAAGAAGATGTGGTATGATTGCCAATGAGACAACTCTACACAACAGATCATTTGACTCAGAAATTAACAGCTATAGGTCATTGTACAGTCTTCAACAATGAGCAACGCCCATACAGCATAATCAAAATAAGACTTGAAAATAAATGCAACTTTCAATGTTATATTACAAGAATCTCCTTAAAAACTAAAGTATTCTTCTGGCTTCAATGAAAGGTAATGATTTTATTCTTCAGGTTGATAATGTTGAGTTATAGTGTATAAGCACTTTTTAAGATCTACCATGCAGCTTTTTCCTGCTTAGGAATAGTTTTTTGTTGTTTGCTCTATGGTCGGGTGGTTGTCGCTTTGACATATTCACCATTTCCTTTCTCAATTTTATTGTAGTAATTTGTACACAGTAACTTTGAGTCAAACTTTTACGTACTTCTCGGAAGTAAATATTTTTATAGTTTGTAGAAAATAATTTATACATTTTCTGGTTGCCGCTTATAATGAAATCTTATAAAATTATGTGATTATATCTTTTTGAAACGTCTTGAAAAATTGGTTTATTTATACAATTATAAAAAGTATGTTCCCTATTGGAATTTTGAAAACAAGGATATATCTTTTACATAAGATTTATCGAATCTTTCAGAAATATATTGATTGTGAAGATAACTAAATTGTTGTATTCAAACCTTTGCATTTTTTATCTGATTACATTAATTACATCAACAAAAGTACTTTATCCAAGCCCAATTAAACCTAGTTTTTGAAATCATCTTCATCAGTTAAGCTCCAGTGCACATGTGTTACCTCAATCACTTGCATACAGGGACTCTGGTCCAGATTAATTATTGGTCACGTTGCTATATATATGTCAGTGTTAAACAGCTGTATTAATGTAAGTGTCACATAGCCACTTCTCTCAGATTAGTTCATTAAAGGAAGAAAGAGAATTAGATTCAATCTTTAAGGCACTGAGGCAAAAGTATATTGTATTAGAAAAAGGATATCCTATTGATTAAGGTGTCAACTATGTGATTGCTTTGAAATGGGTTTCTAAATTTGTTTAAATTGTGATCATATGACCAATTTGGTTACTATGTCAAATGGAGAGTATTCTGTTTAAGAATGCATTGTGATGTCACAATTTGGATTTAAAAAGTATGCATAGTACGAATTCATATGACATAGAAAAACATATGCACTGACCATATATGTGACCATATTTTACCCCTCACTTAAACTCTTGGTGTAAAAATTGTCTTTTGTTGTCAGATGTTTTGTTTTAAAAGTTCCTAAATATGTATGACTTTTCTCCACACACTGTTATATTAGTTCAAATATGAATGACTTTAACCATTTACTGTGCACTAGGTTTATGCGTTTTACTTGGTGCCATACTTGCGAGGCGCCCAGATGTTACAGCTGTTTTATGTCCCCAATTTAAGATTGATATGGCCAAAATGTATTTTGCAATGACAATGTTTTGAAATGTCTAATGATACTGGATAAAAGCATCCTAGATGTGGTACACCATCATTTGACCAACACTCTATCCAATGCATAGCAGGTTAAATGTCTGAAGCTTAACATTCATATTTGTAATATTATAGGATTTGTGTTTTAAAAATTTTGTTGTATTTTACCGCCATGATGATTTTACCAATTTTTGCAATTGATTTGATCTATTTAAATTGACTTATTTTTAAGTATGGTATTAGTGTCACATTGAGAATTTGTCTTTTTAAACCATTTGACAGAAAAGTCTCAAACTTGGTATGATTTTTTACCATATAAATGAGTATATTTACCCACACTATACCATCATTTTGATTTGACTATGGTTCCACAATGACACATTGTGATACATAATTTATTTAAATAATTTTACAGCGGTGGAGAGGGCAATTTGGTTTTATTTTGTAACTTATCTTTTGTTGTTATTTTTTTCAGTTTATTGATAATTCTTGGAATTATTGTTGGTGCAATTTTAAGGTAAGTATTATTATGTTTGCGAAATGCATTTTTTCATACGTTTAAAATTTTACTAAAAATTTAGCCAATTTCTGGATTTTTATTTTATTGCTTTTGATACAAAATCTACAAAAGTTCTTGTATGACTACACCATAATAGAGTTTTAACAGCAAAAATAATAAGCAATACAAAAAGATCTACAAACCTGCTTTTCTGCTTCAATTCATCCATATACACAAGTTAATTTTCCTTAAATGGTGATATTTTCCTCTATTTTAGTGCTTTTGTTTATTATTGAAACTTTTTTAGGTGGATAGAAACTAAACAGCAGAAATTTTTAACAATATCAGATCTACAAAAATGCCTTTATAAAAATAGAGAGAGATGTTGTATGATTACAAATGAGAAAACTATAATCCACCAAAACTCAAATGAAATGGATGTAAACAATTATAGGCAACCATACAGCCTTCAAACAATGAGAAAAATCCATATAGTAAGTCGGCTGAGAAAGGCCCAGATATGAAAAATATGAAAAATTCAATTGAGAAAACTGACAGCCCTTAAACAACCTTTTGAATACCAAAATAATACTGTGATGGGTAAAACCTCTTCAGATGAAGACAGCTATGTTTTGCTACTGCCTATTTGTAGAGAGCAGACACCATCTTAAAACTAAGTGGTGCTTGGGATTTGGTGGGCTTATTCATTTGAGTAAGTTTTAGTTTTTTGCAGAAAACTTTTTACATTCACTGTGATATTGTCATTTATTTAAGGAATTTTACCAATGCTGATGATATGCCAGGGATGAGCTCAGAGTTGTTTTTTCTGTATCTCTTACCACCGTAAGTCTACTATTTTACACCTTACTCTTAGTTCAGATTAATAGACCACTTTCGAGTTATGTCCTTCAGAATTTTTATTCCTTCTCGTCATCATTAAAAGGGATGATCTATAATAAAAAGCGAAGGCATAATTCCACTGTAATTATTAAGAATGACCAAAATGAAAGTTTAGACAGTTGTAATCATGGTAATTAATGTATTATTCATTTTGAAGTTTAATATATAAAGGCAGTCATTACAATGTACAATGGATTGTTTTGTGAGACATTTTGTTTTTGTCTTGTGTATTCATGGATTAGAATATTTAGTATGACACATCATATTATTATATAGTTGTGTACCTCTATAGTTAATATTTTGGTCAGATTTGTTGGTATTTCTATAACAAGTATCCCACAGTTGGCATATATATATATATAGGAATAAAAAAAAGTTGTCTCTGGAAAATATATAATTCCTTCTTCCTTCTTCCTTGATTTCATTTAAGAATATTTTAAATATAAATAGCAACAAAAAAATTTCAATTAATTTATTTAATGTTTTCCCTTTTAGGGTATAATAAAACAATATATTTGATGACAATTTTATTGATATCAACTTAGTTAATTAAATCATGATATGAATTTAACATTTAAAGCTGAATTGGTTCCATATCAGCAGTTATTAGTCTGCAGTTATCTGTTGGATTTATCCTTAATATGTTTTATAGCATTTGAGCACAGCTGAAAATATGCATTTTATTCATTTAAAAATCCATGTTGACATTCATAGCTCAGTTGAAATCAGTAAAAACTTTTTTGATATATCAATTTCCTGAAAAATGATATGCCAGCAAAAATGCAGGCCAAATGCATATACTATATTTGTAAAAATAGAAAAATTGATTGTCATGGAAGGTTACAAAGTGTGATATTGCTTGCATGATAGGTTAATAAGTGGACTAGAAAATCTTAAGAAAATTTTTAGTATTAATCCATCAAGTTTGTTGTAAGAACAATGCAAACTTGATTTCAACTCTGACTACCAGTTCAGTCATATAAGAAGTAGATTAATACGTCTATATCTGGTAGTAGGCTAGTTTTACATGACATCTGAGTATAAACATAGGATCTTACTAATTAAAAGACAGCCATAACTATTATAATGACTTTCAAAGTGTTGTTGTGATTTACAAATGAGTGATACCTACCACAGCAACTATATTTCATTTTTAAAGTCATAGAAATTTCTGTATGACCTATTCCATTGCCTTAGAAAACATGTTTCTGTTCTAACTGACAACCTAAAAGGGTTGCTATCAATACAAACAGAAAACTTCAATACGTTTACTGTCATTTCAAAAGACAAATAAGTAGGTCCAATTTGGTTCTTAATATTAATCAAGTGACATTAAAAAATAAGATGATGTGTGGTATGATTGCTAATGAGACAATTATCCACCAACACCAATATGATGTAGATGTTAGCAACTTTATTATAGGTTACTGTAAGACCATGATTTTAAGATTAATGTTATTGCCCTTGCTGTAATATAAGAGGATTATTTTGTACTCTGGATGTGCTAGGTTACACAACGGTATGAGAAGTGTTGTTGTATGTATCATCTCTGTTCTGTTTTACAGGATTATTATAGAATCAGCATCCAGTTTACATGACAGTATGGGAAGTGCTATTGTATGTAATTGTATCTGTTCTGTTTTACAGGATTATTATAGAATCAGCATCCAGTTTACATGACAGTATGGGAAGTGCTATTATAGAATCAGCATCCAGTTTACATGACAGTATGGGAAGTGCTATTGTATGTAATTGTATTTGTTATGTTTTGCAGGATAATTTTAGAATCGGCCTGGAGTTTACATGACAGGACATTCTTTGACAATGTGGGGACTGTTCTTATCTATGCTGTTATAGTGAGTATGTCATCAGTCTATAGTCTTTTTATTGGTACACTTACTAGGCTCAGTCTGTCAGAAATATATCTTCTAATCACTCTGGTCCATCCACCATTTAATTTTTGTAAAAACATTTTTTTTTCCAAAAATCAAGTAAACCAAATGAAATCATCAAAGTTAATTGGGAATGTGCCTTGAATGATCCTAATATCAAATTCCTTCTATCTGAAACATGACAGTAAGAACCAATAAAAGGTTCTAACAGGCCGAAACAACTGAGATTTTCCCGTCAGAAACACTGAGCACAATGAATTGTTATATGATGTAATTAAATGATCTCTATAATATTATGTCCTTTACCAAACTTGCATTGTTTGTTTCTAATCTGAAATCCAAGATGACTTCCATATATAGAGGAACAAAAATCACAAGGAAAACATGCAATCAGATTTCCTTTAAAAATTGAATTACAGTTTTGATTAATTTTATGTATGACTGCAAAAATATATTATTCCTACATTTCTATTGAATGTTGTATGCTTGCCACCCTGAGTGCTGGACAAATCAAAGACTTTAAAATGTATGTTGGATTCTTCTCTACTAATCATGCAGCATTATGGAGTTAGAGCAAAGACTGGTCAGCTCAGAGTCTGAATAATGTGTCATCTTCTTAAAATTTAGGTTTTTGATATTGATCTGATACCCAACATGCTAACAATAAATCTGACATGTTTAAGGCAAACTTTTATGACTGTTTCTTTGGTTCTTTTATTAGTAATTACCTTGATTTGAAAGACTATAATGATAATATTCCATTTTGATAAGTTCAGCATGCAAGACATTTCCGTGGGTCTTCTCTTGCCTATTTGTGAAGTTGAAAGTCTTAAGTATTGGAGTTTTTTTCTTCAATGTCAGTTTTGAGGGACCTACTTGTGAGAAATCAGTGGTATTTGGTATGCAGTTGTAATTTAGTTGTATATGTTAAAAAACTTAGGTCTGTTCATCCATAAATAGCCAAGAAGCCTCCTGGTAGAGATATTTTCATTATGTTGAACATTTCTGTTTTGTTGAATATTTGCCTTATTTTTTTATATTATATTAAGTAATAATAGTTTATTGCTTTTGTAAACTTTTAAGGCTTGCATTCTCTAGTTTTTTATATTTTACTTTTCTTTCAGGGAACTGTGCTAAATTGTTTCCTAATAGGTATGTATATCTTGAATTCTGTTTTTAATAATCAAATAGTTTTTGTGCATCATGCAAGTTTTTTGTTTTTAAATCATATCTGACAACAAAATAGTCATTTATATATTATTTCATGTTTCTTTATAAATGTATTGTCAATGGTATAAGTTTGCAGCCAAATTGGACCTTTGGTAGATCCATTAGATAGATATGAAATTATTGGAGGATGCTAAGATCTATAGGGGAAAAAAAGTGTTTTGTACATAAATTAGACTGTTAGTATTATCATTTGAATTGTTTTATATTTGTCATTTTGGAGCCTTTTTTGGCTAACTATTCAGTATGGGCTTTGCTCGTTGTTGAAGGTCGTACACTAACCTTTATTCTTACTTTCTGTGTCATTTTGTCTCTTGTGGAGAGTTGTCTCATTGGCTTAGATATTATATGTAATTATAGATTATCATTGATCATCTCAACGAGATTGATTTTCTCTCTTGTCTCAGCCAGTACGGCAAAAGCCAGAAAAGCAATTAAGTTGAGATGACCAATGATAATCTGTTTATCGCTATTTTACCTATGACGACGTTGTCAATTTCATCAGCAACGCCACGTGCCTCTTTAGTTTCTGGAGATTATTTTCCATCTCAAACGAGTAGCATGATATGAAAAATTATCACAAAAAAATATCAATGGAAAAATGCACAAAATGGCAATAATAATTGATTATCAGGT